>NC_138385.1:4319026-4351119 GCF_054177405.1 Leptonychotes weddellii | reverse complement strand
ACCCAGGAGTGCAATTGCTGGGTCATAGGGTAGCTCTATTTTTAATTTTTTGAGGAACCTCCACACTGTTTTCCAAAGTGGCTGTACCAACTTGCATTCCCACCAACAGTGTAAGAGGGTTCCGCTTTCTCCACAACCTCTCCAACATTTGTTGTTTCTTTCCCTGTCCATTTTTGCCATTCTAACTGGTGTAAGGTGGTATCTCAATGTGGTTTTGATTTGAATTTCCCTGATGGCTAATGATGATGAACATTTTTCATGTGTCTGTTAGCCATTTGTATGTCTTCTTCAGAGAAGTGTCATTTCATGTCTTCTGCCCATTTTTTGACTTGATTATTTGTTTTTTGGGTGCTGAGTTTGAGAAGTTCTTTATAGATCTTGGATACCAGCCCTTTATCTGTAGTGTCATTTGCAAATATCTTCTCCCATTCTGTGGGTTGCCTCTTTGTTTTGTTGACTGTTTCCTTTGCTGTGCAGAAGCTTTTTATCTTGATGAAGTCCCAAAAGTTCATTTTTGCTTTTGTTCCACTAGCCTTTGGAGATGTATCTTGAAAGAAGTTGCTGTGGATTTCCCTGATGATGGGTATTAAAGAGGGCATGTATTGAATGGAGTATTGAATGGGTGTTATACGCAAACATTGAATCATGGAACACCACATTAAAAACTAATGATGTAATGTATGGTGATTAACATAATAAAATTAAATTTTAAAAAAAGTTGCTGTGGCCAATGCCTATGTTCTCCTCTAGGATTTTGATGGATTCCTGTCTCACATTGAGGTCTTTCATCCATTTTGAGTTTATCTTTGTGTATGGTGTTAGAGAATGGTCGAGTTTCATTCTCCTGCATGTGGCTGTCCAATTTTCCCAGCACCATTTATTGAAGAGACTGTCTTTTTTCCATCGCATTTTTTTCCTGCTTTGTCAAAGATTATTTGACCATAGAGTTGAGGGTCCATATCTGGGCTCTCTATTCTGTTCCATTGATCTATATGTCTGTTTTTGTGCCAGTACCATGCTGTCTTGGTGATCACTGCTTTGTAATATAGCTTGAAATCAGGCAACATGATGCCCCCAGCTTTGTTTTTCTTTTTCAACATTTCCTTGGCAATTCGGGGTCTTTTCTGATTCCATACAAATTTTAGGATTGTTTGTTCCAGCACTTTGAAAAATGTCATTGGAATTTTGATTGGGATGGCACTGAAGGTATAGATTGCTCTGGGTAGCATAGACATTTTAACAATGTTTATTCTTCTGATCCATGAGCATGGAATGTTTTTCCATCTTTTTGTGTCTATACTCTAGGAACTACAGAACACTCATGAAAGAAATTGATGTCCTTGGCTTTTACCAAGGATACTACACAAAGAAAATGCCAAAATATTTACTAAATGAATGGATAGAAAGATAGATGGATTGACTGCTGCTTTTGCTGCAAAACCATCATGCAATATATTGTCCATTATGTTTTTCAGTGTCCCCAGGATAAAAATTATACCACTAAGGAAAAGTTTGATTTCTTGAAGAATTGGTAGGCTTCCTTCTATCAGAAAATAACTCTACACATTTTCTTTGGTTGCCTGGAAACTGAGTCAAGTTTAATGCTCAATCACTGTAACTCTTAACCTCAATGTTAGCTTATTTTCCATTCTCATTTGCATATATTTGACTTTCCAGTTTCATCCTAATGATTTCAATGTGTATCTTTTATAAGGACAATAACAACAAGTATTTACTGAGTTCTTACTATTTTCCAGATAATGTTCTAGGAGCCTTGAATATCTCATAATAAGCTGCTGCAAACCTTTTTGGAAAGTATAAGGATATAAATCAATAAAGATGCATGTACCTGGCAGTGCAAATTGATTATTAGATGAGAATGAGATTTTACAGTGAGAAATAAAAATACTCAACATTGATGAATCTGTTGATTACTTTTGTTTAAAGAAGAGTTTAGGGAACTTCAGTTTCTATCAGTATTGTCCATTAGATATCCTGGACAATACTCCTGATAAATATAACTAAAACACTGGATATCACACATCTGTCCCTAACTTAATGACTTTAATTTGTTCCTGAAAGTCCTACCACTAAGTGAGAAGTTGCTACATGAAAAATCTTTTCCATTAATTTTAATGGGAAAAATTATTATGCATTCATCCCAATGCAAGAACAGTTTTCACCTATATTTAACAATGAAATTGAATAATTGAATGATAAAAATAAGTATATATAAGTAACAAACAACAATGTGAAAATAAATGCAGTTTGAACATACAGTGTAAATTATTAAAGTTTTATTACATTCATTCTTTTTTTCTTCGTACATCATTTTCTTGACCCATTTTTTAATATTTGGTGCAGGGGAGGTCTCAAGGTCATCTTGTATGACACTGTACCTAAGAATAAAGGTATAGAACAGAAAATCACCTTTAGAGGAAAATAAAGGCAAAATACTAAACCGTGTTGAAATATGTGATGTTAAAAACAAGACAACGGACCCCAAATGCAGTTGCTTATGTTAAGCCCCTTATCACCAAACTGAGACCTAACCTAATTACAGTTCAGGCTCTCCAAGAAATGGATTCTTCAACCAGTCCATCAGGAATCGCCTGATCAGCACTAGTTAGGTCATCTGCTGATGGACTCCTACCATCCTCTAAAGGAAAATAACCTTGTAATAACCAACCTGCTATTTTGCCTAGTATAACTTACTTCTTCCTGCTCCCTTCTGCCTATAAAAGTCTTTCATTTTGTATAGCTCCTCAGAACTGCTTTCTGTCTGCTAGATTGGATGCTGCCTGATATAAATCAATTTTTGCTCAAATAAATTCTTAAAAATTTTAACATGCCTCAGTTTGTCTTTTAACAGTGGAATAGATCATGTGCACAACAGAAGGTGCACAACTTAGTAGTTAGAAGAAGCTCCCTCTTCATCCCTTACTTGGTATGTGTATGCCAAGTAAATGTTTTGGGCTCATTTAAACTTAATGCACAGTTCAACTTTGTTCCACATCATATTTTCTGACCAAAACTGTTGTGTTGACTACATTCACAAGGATGTCTTTGTCTAAAATCATAATTTTGAAATATCATTTTTTATAGCAATTTATTTGGTGTGATTTTAGTGAATAAAGAGAGTGGCACAAAACTGTGCTGGTAACCATTGTATCCTTCACCATCACATACTTGCAGCAAAAAAAGCCAATTTTGCATAAGAATTTCCTTGATAAATCATTAAAATGTATTAATTGGGGGCGCCTGGGTGGCTCAGTCGTTAAGCGTCTGCCTTTGGCTCAGGTCACGATCCCAGGGTCCTGGGATCGAGCCCCGCATCGGGCTCCCTGCTCCGCAGGAAGCCTGCTTCTCTCTCTCCCACTCCCCCTGCCTGTATTCCCTCTCTTGCTGTCTCTCTCTCTGTCAAATAAATAAAACCTTTTTAAAAAAATGTATTAATTGTATTAAATCTTGATCTGTCTTTTTAATATTCTGTGTGACAAAATGAGAAGTATGTATAAAAGTATTTCTTCTGCATACCAAAGTCCAGTGAATGCCTCAAATTTGAGTTGTGAGCTGAACTAGGTACTTTTCTCATAGAATAGCACTTTCACTTGAAAGAATAAATCAGAGGTAACTGTGCTTATTCAAATTTGGGTATTTAGGAGAAGTTTCCTTGAAAATGAACAAAGTGAGCCTATCAGTTCAAGAAAAACAACTACCTCAATATCATAAAAGCCATATACAAAAGTTCCACAGCAAATATCATCCTCAACAGGGAAAAACTGAGAGCTTTTCCCCTAAGGTCAGGAACATGACAGGAATGTCCTTTCTTACCACTGTTGTTCAACATAGTACTGGAAGTCCTAGCTTCAGCAATCAAACAACCAAAAGAAATAAAAGGCAACCAAATTGGCAAAGAAGAAGTCAGACTTTCATTCTTCACAGACGACATGATACTCCATGTAGAAAACCCAGAAGACTCCATCAAAAAATTGCTAGAACTGGTACAGGAATTCAGCAAAGTCGCAGAATATAAAATCAATGCACAGAAGTCAGTAGCATTTCTTACACTAACAGTGAAGCAGAAGAAAGAGAATCCGTCCCATTTACAATTCCACCAAAAGCCATAAGATACCTAGGAATAAACCTAACCAAAGAGGTAAAGGATTTGTACTCTGAAAACTATAGAACACTTATGAAAGAAATTGAGGAAAACACAAAGAAATGGAAAAACATTCCATGCTCATGGATTGGAAGAACAAATATTGTTAAAATGTCTATGCTACCCAAAGCAATCTACACATTCAATGCAATCCCTATCAAAATACCATCAGCATTTTTCACAGAGCTGGAACAAACAATTCTAAAATTTGTATGGAACCACAAAGGACCCCAAATAGCCAAAGGAATGTTGAAAAAGAAAACCAAAGCTGGAGGCATCATAATTCCGGACTTCAAGCTGTATTACAAAGCTATAATCATCAAGAGAGTATGGTACTGGCACAAAAAGAGACACATAGATCAATGGAACAGAATAGAGAGCCCAGAAATGGACTCTCAATTCTATGGTCAACTAATCTTTGACAAAGCAGGAAAGAATATCCAATGGAAAAAAAGACAGTCTTTTCCACAAATGGTATTGGGAAAATTAGACAGTCACATGAAGAAGAGTGAAACTGGACTACTTTCTCACACCATACACAAAAATAAACTCAAAATGGATGAAAGACCTAAATGTGAGACAGGAATCCACCAAAATCCTAGAGGAGAACACAGGCAGCAACCTCTTTTACCTCAGCTGCAGCAACCTCTTGTTAGACACATCTCTAAAGACAAGGGAAACAAAAGCAAAAATGAACTATTGGGACTTCATCAGCATAAAAAGCTTTTGCACAACAAAGGAAACAGTCAACAAAACTAAAAGGTAACCTATGGAATGGGAGAAGACATTTGCAAATGACTTATCAGATAAGGGCTGGTATCCAAAACCTATGAAGAACTTATCAAACTCAACACTCAAAAAACAAAAAATCCAGTCAAGAAATGGGCAGAAGCCATGAACAGACATTTCTCCAAAGAAGACATATAGAGAGCCAACAGACACATGAAAAAATGCTCAACATCACTCGGCATCAGGGAAATACAAATCAAAGCTACAACGAGATGCCACCTCACACTGGTCAGAATGGCTAAAATGAACAACTCAGGAAACGACAGATGTTGGCGAGGATGCTGTGAAAGGGGAACACTCTTACACTGTTGGTGGGGATGCAAACTGATGCAGGCACTCTGCAAAACAATATGGTGGTTCCTCAAAAAGTTAAAAATAGAGCTACCCTAGGATCCAGCAATTGCACTACTAGGTATTTACCTAAAGGATATAAACATAGTGATTGGAAGGGGCACATGCCCCCCAATGTTTATAGCAGCAATGTCCACAATAGCCAAACTATTGTGGGACAGAGCCCAGATGTCCATTGACAGATGAATGGATAAAGAACACACACACACATATATATGTAATGGAATATTACTCAGCCATCAAAAAGAATGAAATCTTGCCATTTACAATGATATGGATGGAACTCGAAGGTATTATGCTAAGCGAAATAAGTCAGTCAGAGAAAGACAAATGCCATATGTTTTCACTTATATGTGGAATTTAAGAAACAAAACAGATGTATATAGGGGAAGGGAGGGAAAAATAAAATAAGATAAAAACAGAGGGAGGCAAACCATAAGAGACTCTTAACTATAGGGAACAAACTGAGGGTTGCTGGAGGGGAGGTGGGGGGGGATGGGGTAACTGGGTGATGGGCATTAAGGAGGGCACTTGATGTAAATAACACTGGGTGTTATATGCAACTGCTGAATCAATAAATTCTAACCCTGAAACTAATAATACACTATATGTTAACTAAATTGAATTTAAATTAAAAAAAATTTTTAAAGAAAAAGAAATAAATAAAAAAGAAAAACAACTGATAGTATTTATTGCCCATGATAAAATTTCAGCTTTAAAGTGGAAATTAGAATTTTGAAAAACTTGACTCTGCCACTTTCAGTTTGACAGCTTCCAAGTGCTTAAGGATTTTTCTAATGAAACAGGCAGTAATATCAATGAATATGAATTTCTGATACTATATAATGAAACGCACCAACATTTGGAAGATCTACAAAATCCAGTACTATACCAAAAAAAAAAAAAAAAGATCCCTAATGTACAATATTACAAACATATTCATGAATAAAAAATCCATTCAAAGTGTGAGATCAATGGATTTTAATGTAATCGAGTATGGTAGATTCATTGATATAGTTTCAGAATCCATATTTTAAATTTTAAGAAACTACCACTTGTTGGGTTTAGTGTAATATCAAAGAAGAACATCTACCATTATTTTAAGGGGCTATTAGAATATACTTCACTCTTCCAACTATGTATCTGTGTGAGGCCAGATTTCCTTTATACACTTTAGCTAAAGCAATATAATGCCACAGATTGAATACAAAAGCAGTTATGACAAACTATCTCTTATTAAACTAGACATTAAAGAGATTTGGAAAGAACTTAAAATTACTCAATTCTGACTATATGTGTTTTGTTTTGGAAAATATATTAATTTTCATAAAATAATGTTTTCATTATAACAGTTTGTTATTGTTATTGTAAAATAAATATGTTAAAATTGAATCAGTGTTAATTTTACATATGGTAAATACTGATAGTTATAAACCATATAAACAAAAACTCCTTGGGGTCTTCAATAATTTTTAAGAGTGCAAAAAGTTCCTAAATCTACAACTTCTAAAAATACTGCTTTGACAAAAGATGTGTAAGCACTTTGTGGAGAAACTTGTAAAATTTTATTTAAAGACATTAAAGCAAACTAAACAAATGAAGAAATTGATGATTTTTCTTGGATCAAAAGATGTAAAGATATAATTCTCCTAAACTGATCTACAGATTCAAAGAGATCCCAATAAAAAAAAAATCCCTATATTTTCCCAGGGGAAATGAAATGACTTCTAGGTTTTATATTAATACAACAAATATCTTAAAATACACTCCTAAAAAAAGAAAAAAAGTAGGGAGATTCACCCTACTTGATACCAAGATATAATTTTAAGTTACCCTCTATAAGACAGTGTAGGACTAGCACTGGAATAAACAGATAGATATATTAGTGGAACGAAGTAGCGGACCCAGAATATACCCCACACATATATGGAAATGATACATGGCAGAACTGTCATTGCAGACCACTGAGAAATACTATTTCATAAATAGTACTGAGACAACTGGTCACTCAAAGAAAAATATAAAATTGGATCCCTATTTCACAGTGTACTAAAAAATCAATTCCAAATGGAGTAAAGACTTGAATGTAAACTGTAAAACTATTCAAATTTTTTATAAGTGTACCCTTTAATCCCCATCCCCTATATCCCCCATCCCCCCACCCACCTCCCTCTGCTAACCATCATTTTGTTCTTTATAGTTAAGAGTGTGTCTCTTGGTTTGTCTCTCCTTTTTCCCCCCTTGTTTGCTTGTTTTATTTCTTAAATTCCACATGAGTGAAATCATACGGTATTTGTCTTTCTCTGACTGACTTATTTTGCTCAGCATAATATTCTCTAGTTCATCAACGTTGTTGCAAATGGCAAGGTTTCATTCTTCTTAATGGCTGAATATCACACACACACATGCACACACACATATACATATACACACACCACATCTTCTTTATCCATTCATCAGTTGATGGACACTTGGGCTCCTTCCATATCTTGACTATTGTAGATAATGAATGCTGCTATGAACACTAGGGTGCATGTATTCTTTTGAATTAGTGTTTTTGTATTCTTTGGGTAAATACCCAGTAGTGCGATTACTCGGTCATAGGGTAGTTCTATTTTTAATTTTTTGAGAAATCTCCATATTGGTTTCCACAGTGGCTGCACCGTTTGCATTCCTACCAACAATTCATGAAGGTTCCTTTTCTCCACATCCTCGCCAACACTTGTTGCTTCTTGTGTTTTTGATTTTAGCCATTCTGACAGGTGTGAGGTGATATCTCATTGTAGTTTTGATTTGCATTTCCCTGATGGTGAGTGATGTTGAGCATCTTTTCATGTGTCTGCTGACTAATGGATGTCTTCTTTGGAGAAATGTCTGTTCATGTCTTCTGCCTATTTTTTAATTGGGTTATTTGGTTTTGGGGTGTTGAGTTGTATCAGTTCTTTATGTATTTTGGACACTAACCCTTTATCAGATATGTCATTTGCAAATATCTTCTCCCATTCCGTAGTTTGCCTTTTAGTTTTGTTGGGTGTTTCCTTCACTGTGCAGAAGCTTTTTATTTTGATATACAAACTATTCAAACTTTTAAAAGACAATATTGGTAGGTACCTTTAAGACTTCAGAGTAGGTAAGTTTTAAAAGTTCCAAAAGGCCCAAATTATAAAGGAAGTAACTAATAGATACATAATAATGTAAAACTTTTTTTCATCAAGACATAATAAAGCAAGCCACAGACTGGGTGAAGAAATTTGCAACACCTATTACCTAAGTAATTAGTATCTGAATATTTAAAAGACTTACAAATCAATCAGAAAAAAAAAAACACACATAACTCATAGGTGACAACAACAGCAACAGACAGAAGCACTAAATAGGCATTTTCCAGAAGATGAATACACAAATGACCCATACACCTAGGGATAGATGCTTATGGGCACTAGCAATCAGAGAAATGCAGATTGAAACCACAATGACGTATCATTTCACACACAAAACATTGGCCAATATTACAAAGTTTAACAACATTAAGTTCAGCAAGGATTTAGAGAAACAAGAATTCTTGTCCACTGCTGGTAGGAGTATGTGCCACACAGCTTCCCTTTAAGAGAGCTTGGTGCAGAAAGCATGACTGACTGAGAGCCGCAGCTGCCAAGATTCTGGATCTGTCACCTTGTTTGCCCCAAAGGCACACTTCCACCTTGGTTGCTCCCAGCCGGTGATGGAGCAGTGCATGGCTCTTAGCGGCGGACCGTTCCTGTGGGATGCAGGCAGAACTCCTCTCACAGGAGAATTTGGCACAGGAACACCTCATCAGCCTGCCTGACACTTTCTTAGAACCGTGCTGCAGTCTGAGATTCTTCCTACTCAGTTCTACTTCCTTCTCCCTCTCCTTTCACAGGGACCAGACCTATAGTAAGGTCTGGAGGCCCCCACTGTTTATACCTGTACTCTCCTCTTTACCCTTCATGGGCATTCCCTCCATACATCTCTTGCGCATCTGATTCCATCTTGGTAATCCTGCTTCTTGGAAAGCCTAAGCTGACACAACTGCTTTGCAAAATATCTTGACATTATCTGGTAAAGCTAAACATGGCATATTCTATGATCCCACAATTTTACTCTTCATACGTTCCCTAGAAAAAATTGTACTTTGAGGCACATACAAAAATGTTTCGAGTAGTGTTGCACCAAATAGCCAAAAACAGAGTAACAGTCCAATTATTAGTCAGTGGTAGAATGGGTAAATGCATTGTGGTTTATTCCCACATGGTTACATTATAAGCTGGGCTGCTGTGTGTATATTGATTCGTGGGCTGCATATAGCAGAACTCTGGGGAAGGGGACAGTCACATAGACTAAGAACTACAGTTAGATGTATCAGCATGGAAAAAATCTCAAAAATGTCAAAGTGAGTAAAAGAAGCAAATAACAGAAAATTCCCTGGAGTCGGATTTCATTTAAAGTTCAAAAACAGGCAAAACTAACAATACGCTGGTCAAAGATGTATGTACGAGGACAAAAGTGAAAGAGAAGAGAAAGAAATGATCAATCCAAAATTTAGGAGAAAAGTTCCCAGTAAGTGGGGATGGAGGGACAGGGCACACAGGGGGCCTCTAAGTTACTGGTAAGATTCTATTTCATACAATGGGTGCTGGGTTTCTTGAATCGTTATTTTGTATGCATGATATATTTCACAATATTTGAAAAGGATTAGAAGCCCCAGGTCATAACAATTAAAAACAAACTTCTAGCTAGTTCTTTTTAAAAACCAACACTAATGACTTTCAGCATATGCTTTCCTAGGTTGGCGTGCTAAACTTGATTTGGGGAGAGTAAACAATAAGCAGTCACTAATGATGGTTTCCATATTTCTCCTCTTCACACCCAGTGAACATATTCTCTGGAGAGCAGAGATTGCCACAGCAGATGAGACAGGCATGCTGCCCAATGCTCCCCTCAAGTCCCAATTAGTCCTACAGCAAAAGAAACACAAAATGAGGCAGGCACATGCTTTGCTAATATTAAAGAGCTATAAAGGTATTTTTAAAGAGTATCACATGTTAATGTTTTCCTTCCATAGTCAGAGATTTGAGGAGGTGGGTTGGCTGGGGAGCTCCATCAGAAGACATGCCTACATCTCCACAGACTTAGGTGTGGGCATGCTGGAGCCCTCCTTAACCAGCCAGCAGACCATCCCAAGTCCTTTAACGTCCCCCACAGCCCTAGGGTGAAGATGCTCCAGGAGAGTCCCTTACCATTGACTGAGAACTTTCCAGAGTGAACCTGTGAAGATGGAAGCTGTACTTGCAAGCAGTCCAAGGTCTCCAACTCCTACAGTCATGGACTCTCCTAACTTTGTTTTCCCAGCAGTAATATCAACAGAATTACCACATCAGAAGATAAGAAGACAGAATAATGTTTCATCGAGTCTCATTTTCATAGCAATCTTATGAAGCAAGTACTCTCTGTCCCCATTTTGTAGAGGAGAAAACTGAGGCACCCACCATCTTGTCCAATGACTGCTTTCTCTACATTGCCCCCATGAATCCCCACACCGTACATTCTCTCCGAGCTCTTGTGGCACTTTGCTTGAACCATTTTTGAGGACTTAGTTCATCTAGCTTTGTATATAGCACACCTCTCCCAATTATGACACTTCATATACCATTCCACGTAATGCAAACTCACTTTGGTCTTTTCAGCATCAGCATTAATTTTAGTCCCAGTACACATGAATCAGAAGTCATTCCTATTGGCAATAATTTGATGGGGGGAAAGCTGGGAGGGGCGGAGAAGGGGAAAGAAAAGGGAGGTAAAGAGACAGGCAAAGAAAAAGATGAGAGTCTCACAACGAAGCCTGGGGAGAAAGAAAAGAAGTTAAGGAAGGGTTAAACAAGGCCAAGATCAGTACACCTGGCCTTGCTATTACCCCACACAGAGCTCCATCTTAGGGAGGAGGCATGGGAGACACCTCCCCCACTGTGGAGTGTAGGGCAAATAAAGTTTGTCCAAGGTGAGGAGGAACCCGTTGATGGAAATATCCACAGCCTCAGATCAACGTGGAGAGGTGCTGAGCATGATTCATGGCCCCAGTCCCCTTAATCCTTTTCTTCTGCCATGAGTGAGGTCTAAAATTCTGTTGTTTAAGTCAACATAGTAACAGCGGCTTCAATGCATTTAATACTTACTGTGTGCCAGGCACTAGATTAAATGCTTTGTGCACATTATCTCATTAATCTTCACAACACGAACAAGTTAGAGACTATCCTCTTCTTCACTTAGTAACAGAAGCCACTGGAGGTTTTACAGATGTAGCTCCTTGCCCAAGGTAGCACAGCTCACGAAGGAAAATTCTGAGATTCAAACCCAGAGCCCTGTGATTCTGACATAGCTGCGAACAACATTATAGAAACACAAAGCAAAAGAATTCACCTGTGATTCCACAGCTCCATAAATCAAACAGGATGTCATGGTGGAGAGACAACCAGCTTTTGAGTCCCGAATCGGCCACTCCGTGGGAATGTGATCTGCAGCTGCTCCGCAAATGAGCATGATGACCGTGCCAACCTCCCAGGCTTGTCGTGAGCATTAAATGAAATAATGTGCATGAAGTACCTCATAACTGTCATTTACTGGGTACTCTGGCTGTAATTAGTTTGGTCTTGTATATTCTCTTCCAGCTCCTGTCCGCAAGCATATAACCTTTCCCAGCTATGATAGGTGTACACACAAGTTCATGGCTTGCTCCTTGCTCTGAACATGGACTTGCTGGCCAGTTCCTGTATCATCCCTATCACCATTTTTTAAGGTAGTGTGCTATCTTAAGTGGATGTGCCAAAATGCATCAGGCCATCTCTGCACTGTTGGCTGGTAGATCTATTCCTAAAGCTTTGCCACATAGATAACAAAGTCCTTTAATGGTTTGTATTCTTTTGAACAGCAACAGGAAACTTTAAACTTGAAGTCTATGAGGGCTGAAGTTCTTCTGAGAGCATAATTGGCCAGAGTCAGTCCTGCTGCCAGTCCCACCACCACGAAGACAGTGCCTCAGGACCCCTTCAGTGTGCTCTGTGCCCCAGCAAAGACAGGAAACAAAGACAGAGGGGGGCCTGGGCAGCGCTTTTTCAATGTAACTGTGAGAGTTGCTATGCATATGGCTGGGAGCACTTATTTAGAGATCCGAATAGATGTAAACACAACTTCCAAATACCAAAGCCAAAATCCTTGCCCAAAGAGGTTATAATTCAAAGCATTCTAACTGGATGTGGAAACAAAGAGCAAAGGGGCCCAGGCTGACAGTCCCAAGGAGTCTGAAGATAGAATTGACACCATAGGAGGTTTGGCCAGGAGGCAGGTCTGGGGGGGCGTGGTGGCAGGCCAGAGTCGGAGGAGTGGTAAGTAGGAAAGGCGGTCAGAGCCAAGCACCACTCAGGAGAAGGAAAGACCAGGAAAGCAGAGGCCTTGAGGTGCAGTGAGAGAAATCAGAACCCAACCACAGGGGAAGAGGCTTCTCTAAGTTGCTTTGTCAGGAGAGACCAGGTGGAGAGGAGGAAGACAGCTTCTCCTGGTAATGGCAAGAAACGCAGATGGTGGCCAGCTTCAGGAATAGGAAGTGGGCCTAGGGGACACAGGTGCTGACCTTCAAATAAACCCACGAAGCATCCAGACTGCGCCTGACTCCTTCCTCCGTGCCCCATGAAAGAGGTGATGGGGGCAGAAGTAGGCTCATCTGAGTGTCACCTCTCTGCAGAAACCCCTCAAATCTCCCCCTTTGCTCTTCGGACAAATTCTGCCTCCACCCCATGGCCTAAAAGGCCCTGCCCACCTTTCCAGCCTCCCATCTTCGCAAACCCTGGGTGCTGGCTCAGAGCTCCTCCTCGTGGGTCCTTGTGTGAGTCATGCCGGCCCTTACTTTCAAACCTTCTTATACGCTGTTCCTTCTGCTCTCAACATTCTCTTCCCACCTTCCTCACCTGGCTAGTTCCTACTCATCATTCAGATCAACTGAAATGCCACTTTCTCCAGGAAGTATGGGTCTGTGCACTCCTAGGCATCCTGTGCATACTCTCTAGAGACACTTGTGAAATTCTTTGGTAATTGGTACCTTCTCATCTCCGCCGTCCTCTGTGAGCTCAGATGGGGCAGACGCCACATCTCTCTTATTCACCACTGGTTCCCTAGTGCCTGGCCCAGAATAGGTACTTGATAAATATTTTGAATAAAATAATGAATCGATGGAAGTACACTGATTGATTCCTTTTAGTCTAGTTACCACTTATCAAATGCCTGATCTGTAGCAAGCTTTGTTCTAAGAGTGGTGATCAGGACGGGCATGGTCCCTGTCCCCATTTGAGCCCATTGCCTTGTCTAGTGAGGGCACAGACAGGAACATAAAGAATCCTGGTATAACAAGCACTCCAGGAGGGATGCAGAGTGCTCTTGGGAGTAGGGGGCACGTGCTGAAGAGAAAGTAAGGGGAAAGCTCCATGGAGACGAAAGGATCAGAACTTAGCCTGAGGCCTGGGAATTCCTTAGCAGGCAAAGAAGAGGGAGGAAGGACATTTCTGGCAGACTGAGTAGTGAGAGCGAAGTCACAGGAAATAATGGCAGATGTTCCAGGGACAGCAAGTAAGCTGGGTGGCCACTGTCAGAGACGCTTACTTTTGCTAAATGAGGTGAAGATGGACAGTAAGCAGCCCCCAGATCACCGAGGGCCATATTTGCCAGGCTGAAGAAAAGTCTTTATCTCATAGTCAGTGGGGAACATGAGAAGCCCTCCGCTTTGGTTGGTGGACAGCCTGCTGGAAGACCATAGGTCACCTGGTTGGGAGTCTTTGCTCTGTGGGCACCAGGGAAGAGACAGAAAATGTTCGAAGGAAAACATTATGGTCTGCAGTCTAAAATTGTGTAAATGCTTATCAAATCACAGAGGGTGTGGAAAGGATATTGGCTGCATCCCAGAATCCTCAGACGAGATGGGCTGGTTTGGGGTCAAAGCTGTGACACATACCTCCGGTGGCAGAGGCACACATGAGAAGGAAAATGGGGGGGTGGGGCGGCTCCAGATCCAGCTCTGCTGTGCCACTTTGGGCAACTCCCTTCTCTCCTCTAGACCTCTGTTTCCCCTGCTAAGCCCTTTCCGATCTCATGTCATATGGTTTGATGGACATCTTGGTGTACACAGTTGAGTTTTGGGGGATGGCTCGCCCCAAGGTTACTGCTAGCTTTTGTGCAAATAAGAAAACAAAGTCCCCCCTTCCACTAGACACTTTATTTACATAAATTGAGAAACTGGTCTAAGAAATATATAAATCTTGGCTGTTTACTAAGGGAAGGACATACCCCCCAGGGTGGTATAATGTACAACATACACAAAATTGTCCAGCAGCCCTGGACCCTCATGGCAGAAAACAGGGCTGGAATGGTCATCAGTCTGGCCCAGTGAAGCCTACCTTATAAGGAAGACATGACTTTTGAGATGAGCAAAGTAGGTTAGAAGAGCCTGTCAATAGGCAAGAACCAGAATGGCTGCCATCAACAGAGTGATGGTGGTGGTCCTGCAGCCATCTCTTCTTCACGTGGAATTCTCCAAGATGACTCTAGCCAGAAGCTATGTTTGGATGTGGGGTCTGGTGCAGGGAGCACAAGGCTCAGTTGAATGGCCTCATTGCAATAATCGCCTTTTGTGGATGATGACAGGTACTTGAGGTCCTCTCAGGCAAGACTTTCTCGAAGTCATTCCAAAGGGGCCTTATCCTCTGGGCACCACCCCAGACACCTAAGACACCCAGACACAGAGAACAACAGTGGACGTGACGTGGAAGTCTCCTGAATATTTTAAAGAACTGGTGCTTGTTCCTGCACAAATGAAACCCTCACAGCACCCGAACAGGTACATTTACCTGGGACTGACTTATTTACCAGCAACTAAAACATGAAATTAGCTGGTCCCTAAAGGCAATTTTGTCCTTCCCTGTCTGGTGATTTAATAAATCATCCCAATCAAGGAGGTCAGGAGGCACTGGGGGAAGGTTCCACATTTGCTTTCCATATTCTCACATTCTGCATGAACAATCATTTTCCATTTAGGGCCTGTGATGACCCCCTTGAGACTGTCTGCATGATCCTGTGATTTCTAGTTTCTGAGGGACTGGCCATGTGTTTGCCTTGGCAGACTCTAATACGAAACTTTCTTTTGCTTTTTTTGGTTTTCAAATTTAAAGTCCTAGAAATGTTTTAGAAACAGGCCCCTAACCAGGACAATGTTTCTACTGTAATAGAACATAACAGGGGCGCTTCTCATGGGCATGATCCTTCTCCTTCCCCAGCTACACTTTTTACGAGAGCAAAGGAGGCTTGATTGCGATTGAGCGTATTTCCATCAATTCTCCAATGCTGTGAGAAATGTGAGTGTGCCCTAAGAGAGGCCATTTTTTTTTTGGCCAAATAGGAAACCCACAAGCTGCTGGGAGAAAGAGGGACCTAGCATGGGGCTGGCCCTGAGGACTAGAGGAGCCACAGTTTATGGTCCAGTGACAGTTCAGTGATGGTGATGGTGATGGTGATGGTCGTGCTAAGGCCAGAGGGGCCTTTCTCCTGGATTGAGGGGGTCAGGGAGGACCTATGAGCCATGAGCCTTGGCGATCCATCTGGAAATAAAGGCAATGTGCATTCTGTCCCGGGGCTCCCGATGCCAGGAGTTCAAGAGCTTGCTCTGCAGCAGACAGGTACCTCCGGAGCCATTTCCAAATGCCAACGAGTCGTGAAAAGCAAAAGAAAGGTTCTTGGTTCCTCTTCTTAGGTCAGCATTACAGTGGCTGAATCAGAAGTTCTTTATGAGGTATTTGTATTTTCATCACTTTGTATGCTTTTTGAAACAAATGAGTGCCCCTGACCCGAGATCTGGAAATGAGGCAGCTCATTAACTGTCATGATCTGAGAGGGCATTCTCTTTAATTTTTAAAAATCACTAAATCTTTTGTTGATGCCTTCGATAGCAATTTCACAAATCAAACCATCACCCTTTCACTGAGCAAGGAAGCCAGGAGGAAGCTCGAAATTTCACTGGTTGCTTCCAGGGCTTCGGGAGATGGCAAAGGGAGACTGCTCCCCACTCCCACCCCCATTGCGTGCTTTTTTTTTTTTTAAAGAAAAGATTAATTCTTTATGATGCCTTTAATGGAAATGGAGAGAATAAAATTAGCATTAGCATTTTATCACAAAGTTAAGAAATTGAAGGAAAATGTCAAAGTGCCCATTTTAGTTAGAGCCTGAGAGAGACAGAGAGACAGAGACAGAGACAGAGAGAGATGGAGGGGGAGGGAGAGGGAAAGAGAGAGAGAGGAGTCCTTGAGACTCAGGGTCTCAGTTGCTTCCGTTGTAAACCGAGGCTGTGGAAATAGGTGCTGGTGCAGAGTAGAGCCCACGTGTGGTGCCTTTACCCAGACGCAGTCTGATTTATGACACTCTATTTAAGGAGTAATTTGAGGCAACAAATGGGACATCATTGCCTAGCCAGTTTCCCAGGACCTGGTACGCATTACATGCGGAACTGGGTATGCATTATGAAGCCCTCTCAAGTCCTTTCTGGAACCAGCTGAGAAGTAAACAAAAACATTCTCCGATTGGTGCTTCACATTAACCCTATAAAGTAGATACTATGATTGTTCCCACTTTGTGGATAAGGAAACTAAGGCTGTGGCAGGTGAAGTCATTTGCCCAAGATTACACAGTTAATAACTAGGAAATCTGTGCCTCTAACCCAGGACTGTAGATGCCAGACTTCGTGTTCTTTTCTATAATCCGCTTTCCCCGGAATTGGTATGATGGAAACTGTTCGATGGTATCACTAAATCATAGAAATATCACAACCGGAAGGGATCTCAAGAGATGATCTAATCCACCCATTTCATTTCACAAATGAGAAAGCTGAAGTTCCAACCAGGTAAGTGGTTTGACCTAGGTCACACAGAAAAGGATTGGCAGAGCTGGAATGAGAATAAAAGTTGGCAGGCCCAGGAGGGACCCTCCGAGGAAATCGTCCCTCCTCTCCAAGGCCATTGCTCAGAAGAGGGAGAAGAGGGGAGGGGAGGAGCGCTCTGGCCCAGGGCTGGCCCTCCTCTGGCAGGGGTTCTTGACCTGGGAACCGAGAACCCGGACTGGACAAAAGTTACACTGTTAATTTCACCAGCTTCCAAGTAGAATTTAGAATTGCCCCCTATCAATGAATATGCGATAAGTCATAGTTGTAGCATGTTCCCAAGAGCCATTAGAGATATTTGCAAATCACACTGGAGCTGTTGCTCTCTCAAACTGCCATTTATACTCACTGCCCTGAAATGACAGTGGCTGTCATTTTACCAATCTGTAAAATGCATTATAACTATATCTCAATAGTACTGGTTGCCTTCATAACATCATGTACTTTAGTTTACGCCTTTAAAGGCTTTTCTGATATGGGCCGATGGGCTTCAGCAGACCACCAAGGGGGCCAGGGCACAATCGAGGTTAAGACCTCCTGCCCCACCATAAATAGCATCCTCATGCCAGGCAGCGCTAACCTCCCAGGGTGAACAGTTCAACACAAACTCGTGGTCACAGCAGTGCAATTCAGAGGTATTCTGAAACAGCCAGCCTCTCTCAGGCTCGGCCGAAGGAAGGAGGGGCAGCACTGTTGAAGGAGCGGGGATCGTGTCATCCGTCAACACCAAACCTCAGCCAGAAGTTCGGTCCCTTCTTAGTCACCCCACAGACTGTTTGCTACATGATTTCCTGGGCGGTAGTGTCACTGGCCCTCAGTGGGCAAGAACAAAGCAAGTCCCGATTCTTTATTCTGGGATGAGATGATCAGCCCCGGGTTTGTGCAAATACACATCAAGCTATACCCTGTGAAACCTCTCTACCAACACTGGGGTGGGTGTGGGGGTGCAGCTAACTCTGGATGTCCGAAGAACGTTCCCCACTTGCGCCATCACCCTGCCCCTTACTGCCTCCTCCCTTCCCCTTTGGTGAGTCTGCGCACACTGCGGTGGGTCACACGGGCAGAGATGCCACACATGGGGGCATTGCCTTGGGAGGAACTTAAAGCTGCGAAAAATGTGCATTCTATCTGATCTCCACCCGTGTTCAACAACTTATTTTGATCCAAGCAATAATGCTTTGTTCATGCATTAATTTAACCTGGGGATTCTTATGTGTGCAATTGCACTGGGACCTGTGTTTGTAGATGCTATTTCCTCATCTAGACAGAAAACATGATCACTTCCAGATGAGAGAAGCGCCTGTGGGGTCAGGATGCAGCAGCAGTCCCTGTGCAGTGAAGGAGTGGCCCTAGTATTATCTCCACTTTAGACAGACAAGGAAACAGGGTCACGCGAATTGCCCGAGGTCACACAGGCAGCCAGAAGCAGAACTAGCACTTAGATCTTCTCTCACCCAGGGCTGGAGTGGTGCGAAACTCAACGGCTTCAGTTTCTTTGCACTCTGAAGATGGCGAGGAGCCAGGAGCAACAGTCCTGTCTGACCAACCAATGACATTTTCTTCCAAATCCCCAAATGTATGTGTAGTGACATGCCCAAAGCTAGACCTGAAAATCAGTTCTTCCTGCAACTGGATTTCGGCTTTGCCCCGTTTCCCTTTCCCGGCTGAACACGGTTGGAGGATCCTACTGAGCCAGTGAAGGCTGAGAGACCAGGAGAGATCTTGCCCCAGCTACAAATCCTTTCGGAAGGCAGGGAGCTGGTTTTTCCTCCTTGGACGCAACTCCACCCACCAGCAACAGAGTGCACGTTCCCATTTCCAAGACTCGTGGGACACACATAACCGGGACCTCAGAGGGCAAAGTCAACTAGACAGGAGTCTAAGAATTTCCCACTTGGAAGCACAGAAAATGAGTGACAAAGTAATTAAGGGACATATCGTTGAAAGGTCCCTGGCAAACTTTCTGAGTGTGACTGGTTCCCACAACAGTCTGCTGCTGGAGATGTCCAGAATACACCTGTAAATACTCAACTGCTGGTGCAATTATAGCAGTTAGCTGACCATCTGTCATTTGGGGAAACAACTGCCTAATTGCGTCCTTAACTGAGTATTTGCAGATGTGTTCAGTACATGCAAAAGAGCAGGCCACTCGGAGCCGTGACCAAGGGCCTCATTATCACATTAGCAAATCCTTCTACAGCAACCAGCGAAGACCTGCGAGTCAGCGGCTTTGCCCCAGATCAGCCATCCTAGTGGGACAGGGAGGAACAGAATGAGACAGAAAGGGGGCAAGCCCCGTTCTTGTCCAAGGGCCCGAGCCACACTTCTGGGGTGGTCTCCACCAGGCTCACTTAATGTGAGAGAAGTGGCTTCAGGGCATTGGCTGGGGAAGGACAGGGGGAGGGCACTGGTTCCCCATGTCCTCGGACCTGTCCCGAGAACATGTGTAAAGTTGGGTCAGATCCTCCAGCATGCCACCGCTATTTATTTTGCAGATGAGGAAGTAGAGGTAGGGAGAAGAGAGGCTTGTCTGAGGTCACACAGAAAGTCAGGGGCAAAAGTGGGACTAGATTCCAGGTCTCCTGATGCCACCTGCTCACCAATGGCTGCTTAATCTGCAATGCACAGAGATGACACAAGACAGGCCACTTCCGCCCTCCTCCCTCTTCCAAACCTGTCCCGAGGAGCCCTCGGCCGCACCTCGATTCTGATTAATATTTGGCAGATGGAATTTCCTGTACCCATGTTGTCACAAAGACTTCCTAAAGTTAATGGCACTGGAAATATGCATAAATTAATGATGGCTGTAGATGGCAGGATCTCGTGGCAGGCAAAGCCATAAAAATCGAGAACAAGCTTCCCTAGGTGTAAATATAAAACTCCTCTGGGAACATACCTGAAGGAAGAGTGTTTTTATAACATGGAGTTAAAATCTAAATTACATTATTCAGGGCTATATAAGTATGGACTAATAAATAACACATAAAATAAAACAGCACTTTATGGGGAAGACTCATCCTATATTTCAAGCATTTTCCCACTCTTAAATTCATTATTTAATACAGACACTTTTAGCCACAAAATTCCTAGAGTATATTCCATATCTTTTATGTGCTTTACAAGGTCATTAGAGAATTTATTTGCTCTTTCCCTTACAGATTGGAAGGTGGGCAGTGATATATGAGGTTTCACATTTTATTTATTCACCAAACTGTTCCAGATGTGATCCCATCATTTATCCACTGACACATCAAACCTGCTGGGTGCCCTGCACACTGACCTCCTCCCCACGTTTGCTTTCATGCTCTTAAAGTTATAGCAGGGCTCACTTCAATGAGAAGACAAGAGAATTGCTATTTGGGGAGAGGTGGTGGCGGGAGGGAGGTGATCGAACTTCAGTAATAAAAAATTTAATTGCTCAGCTACAATTTGAAAACGATATCCAGGTGGAAAACTGACCTAGTACCATTCTCCCAAACCACTGTTTCCCACACGCCCTCCACCAGGGGCTGCATGCCTCCGGTTTGGAATGTGCAGGATCTGAATAAACGGAATTGAGCAGGCACTAAATCATTTCCCCCTTCTCCTAGTGATTTGTCACCGTAATAAGCATTCTGAGGGTGATAGACCTTTTATTACTACACACTGTTAAGCAGGAAGGAGGCTGCAATGTATTCCTGGTGCTCTTTAGGGAAAATAATTACCCCATGCAGACATTTTTTTAAAATATCGATTTAACAGAAAGAGTTATATTTAAATCCAAGTGCTTATGTAGTGCAACATATGAAACATTGTTATGTTTGTGTTGGAGAGGATAATGGTGACGCATGCTAGGACAATACGGTCCCTGAGATGTGATCCGCGCTTTCCCCACCACCTCCCAACATGCTTTTTGGTGGCGGCAGAGGACGAGGAGGGGTTCCCACTTGAGGAATGCCTCTATAATGCCGGGTCTCCATATAGAAATCCTGACACTCTCAGCTAATACTTGAAGCGCATTTTGTGATTTGCCAAACGATGTCATCTGCATCATCCCATTTGATCCCCACGATGGCCCTGGAGGGGTTTCAGGGCTGATGTTATCAGTCCTATTTTCCAGAGGAGGGGACTGAGGCTCACGGGAGCTGATAGGAGGATGCAAAACGTATATACGGAACTGGCACTGTAGGTAGGGTTTTCAAATGTAGCAAAAAAAAAAAAAAAAGAAAGAAACCATATTGCGTGGGACATACTTGTACTAAAAATGGACTCGCTGTTTATTTGGAATTCTCTTTAACTGGGCGTCCTGTATTTTTAGCTGACAACCCTGAGTATAGTGGGACTGCGAAGCGAGAAGTCCTAACACCTTCTTGCCCCCGCCAAAAAAGAACAGTATGGCTTGGTTAAGAAAGCGTGGGTGACTTGCCCGCCGTTGCGCGGTAAGTAAATGGCACGGTGGGGAATTGAGTCAGTTCTGTGACTTCTTAGCTGAGTGATTTTAAACTCTCCCCTGCCTCCTCAACTTCCACTTGGGACCAGAGGCAGGATCACAGCACACTCAGAGCAGCTCAGGTGGGAAACAGCCCTCTCTGGCCTTTGAGGTCCCTATGCCCCAGGGAATGCAATGCTCCAAGGCCACCTGTGTCTGGCATCCCCCACACTTAACGCTGAGGGCATCGTCTGCGTGTGACCCAATCCGCAACCACAGTACCCAAAGGGATGGTTCTCTTCGAGCGGGCATAAGAAAATGTGCTCAGTCTCCCTCGTAAGTGCAGAGATATACATCAAAGCAATGCAATACCATTTTCGGCTTAGCAGATCGGCAAAACACCAAGCTCTATTATACCCGGAGCTGATGAAGGTGAGGGAGAGCAGACCTCTCATACATACAGTGTTAGAGTGTAAATACATGCCATCTTTCTAGGAATCAATTCGGCACTATCTATGGTAATTTAAAACTCACATACCCTTTGACCCAGTGGTTTCACACTGCCGGAAATTAACTTGCCCGTAATACCGCCCGAGCAGGGGCTTGCACAGTCCAGCCCTAGCCATTGGCCATAAGACCTGACTAGACAAATCCAACACGCCTTGGCTCATACCACAGATAAGAGCACCCAGCATTAGCCCCGGGAACTGGGCTAAGTTCTCCACTCACACTTCTTTCATTTAATCCCATAAAGTCAATACCGGTATTAACGCATTATACTCACGTGGAAACAGACTCATAGAGATTTAGTAACTCACTTCAGATACACAGTTAGTAAATGGAGGGGCAGGGATTTGAAACCAAATCCATTCTATACTAACGTCTGCTCATTCGGCCCTTTCCACCCTGCTGCCCAGAGGGAGAGTAAGAGCTAGGTGTTCCTCTCCCTGGTTGGATTGTGGTATTTTCTGTCATGGTTCAGCTGCTCAAACTTCTGGAACTAGTTATTAGCAGGCAGAGGAAGTGTGCACAGAATCTAGGGTCCTCAGTGAGCCTCCTGGGGTAAAGAGTATAAATGAATGGAGACATCAGTAATGGTAGATTTCTGCTCACCAAAGAAATCCATTTCTTTGGTTTCAATCAAAATGTGTAACAGTCTTTTTTATTTTTTAAATTTGGGTAGTCAAGTCCTTTCATCAAAAGCAAATGACAGCTGGATGGTATAAATGATAAATTCGGAGGTGTCAGCTTGAGGAGACAATGACGACATTCTGAAGGGCTGACACCACTGTGAAGTGATCAGGAAGAAATTATTTTTAAAAATGTTCCGGTTACATGATTAGCCCCGAAGGCAAGAAAGATGTAACCCTGTTGGGATGGTTTGTTTTTTTATGAAGTAAAAGATGAATGGTGCTTTAATGAGTAAGCACTGAAACATTTCAACTCCCCAAAAAGAAAAAGGAAAAATGGTTACTGAGGACCTAGAATACACAAGGAAGACACTGTGGTAAGTTCATGCCCCTCGGAGACTGCCATAGTCCTGCTCTGCCCTCCAAGATCAGAGACATGCGTCCAAAACTGCAGATCAAAGCAATATGATGGAGTGCCAAGGGCTTTAGTCTACTGCTCACACTAGAGATTGACTGGATGGATCTTGGGCAAGGGCCTCAACCCTGCCAGTCCTCAATATCCTGACCTGTAGCATGCGAATAATAGTGCCTGTCTTACACCTCACAGGGCCATTACTCTGTTAGAAGCAGAATGAACAGAGGTGAGAGAGTGCTGAGGCAAGTAAGAGCATATGGATGCCTGGTGCGGTTGGAAAGAGGCTGGTTCTGGAGAGGACGTTAAAGGTATGTCTCCATTCTGCCTTGGCTGGCCTTGGGACCCTGGGAAAGTCACTTCTTCACCTCCGAGACTTCTTCGCTGGGGGGAGAATAGAAGGGCCAAATTTGGCTACTATTCAGTTGCAAATATGTGCAAAACATGGGATATGGACCTTGTAAAAATAGTAATTTCAGCCTTGAACTACTACGACCTCAGAAAAATTTTCCTGAGAGCTAAAATGTCATGGGTTGTAGAGGATGCCATTTATAAGTGGCCTGTGGTTTATGTGTGAGGACCTCCAGGGCTGCCTCGAAGGCAAATGTGTCATGTGCTCACTGCTCCTACTCGTATGGGCCCCTCTCACCCTAGTGCCCACAAAGAGAGCCTCTCCAGATGACCGTCTCTAGAATTTTATTCTCATGGGTTGTAATTGGGGTAGAACTGATATACAATAAAATGCACTTACTTAAACTATACTCTTATTTTGAATATATAAAAGTGCTTTAAATGTTGCGAGACATTTTTATATTTGCTTCACCTGGTCAGTTACCTTTCCATGTACATTTCTCTGTCATAGATTTCTATTGCTTCATGTGGAGCCTGCTCAGGAGCACTTTGTAGTTGTCTGCTTAGTATTTAGCTTTTCCTTAGTTATCCCTCTGGTTTGGGTAACCTAGATGCATTTTGCATACATGTTTTCTTCATCCATTTACAGATTTTTGTGTTTTTTTGTCATCCCTATAATAATATGTTTTATCTATTAGTAATCTTTTTTTGAACGATTTTATTTATTTATTTATTTACTTATTTATTTGAGAGAGAGAAAGCGAGAGAGAAAGAGAGAGAGAGAGTCGGGGGATGAGTAGAGGGAGAGGGACAGCAGGCTCCACGCCAGTGCGGAGCCCAATGCGGGACTCAATCTCACAACCCTGAGATCATGACCCAAACTGAAATCAAGAGTCAGACGCTTAGCCAACTGAGCCACCCAGGTGCCCCTCTATTAGTAATCTTTTAATAGCCACCACCATTTCGTTTACCATTAAAAAATGTAACTGTTGTTCAACCACGCACTGAATTTCCTGAGTCTAGTAGGTCTCCTTTAGAAACTAATTTTACCGATAAACCACTAACGTATACACTGAGAATGTCAGAAGTTAGCTATGACAGTTTCATTTTTGTCTTGTACAAATAATACACTATTTCTGAGTGCACCCCAGAGCCAACCAGCCGGCCTGCAGTGAGGTTGCTAGGGGCCGTATGTTGTGGGAAACACATGCAGCCATGCAGGGACGGTCTTTGCTCCGGGCAGTGCCATCCACACGTGAACACTCATGTTTCCCCATGCCACTCATACGACTGGCAAGAGGAATCAAACTTCCAGCTTCAGAAGGAAGACACCACCATGCTGCTAAAAGCCAACTGGTGTATGCCCCTCTCACATCACAGGTGCTGAGTTCTGCGAAGGTTTCTCTGGCACAGAGCCAGGGGCTTTGGATGTATTTGATGGTTTACCAAGCCAAATGAACATGACCCAGCTTGCTTTGCCCTAGCTGCTTGGGGTACAGACACACCTCACCGAAGCAGGTAAATGTGATTCAGTGGCTCGAGAGCAAACTAAATCAGACAGTGGCTAAGGTGGTAGCTTCTTTTTTGTTCAGTGATAAAACACACGCTTGGCGACTGACACTCTGGAAAACAGGAAGAACAATTCTCTAAAGAAAAAGCATAGCACTCAGGGAAACCAGATATAAGTGACTGGCTGGTAACACCAGCCAGTCTCCTACTTTCAAGAAGCCCCCTCATTGTTAGCTTTGTGGCCCAAGGACAGGTTACTGCGACACCCAGGCGAGAGCTGATGGTGGCCCTGACTCGGACAGCCAGCTGTGGGGACAAACGGGAGAGGAGCAATATGACAGGTGTGCTGAGAACAGCATGGAACATTTCTCGTTAACTGTGGAAAAACCTGACTTGAGCTGGAGGTGGCGGGGTTGGGGGCAGGGCAGGTGGTGGTGCCTATAGTCTTTATTTATCCTACATAATGTGAATATTCATACATTCCCCTGCAGAAACATCATTTGTCTGATTATAGGGTGCTGCCCTAGTATTATGTAATATATGATGTATGCAATGTAGTACCTTTTCAAATTTTGAAATGTTTAAAAACTGTGAGCCAGGGGCGCCTGGGTGGCTCAGTTGGTTAAGCGACTGCCTTCAGCTCAGGTCGTGGTCCTGGAGTCCCGGGATCGAGTCCCGCATCGGGCTCCCTGCTCAGCAGGGAGTCTGCTTCTCCCTCTGATCCTCCTCCCTCTCATGCTCTGTATCTCTCATTACTTAAAAAAAAAAAAAAAAACAAAAAAAAAACTGTGAGCCACACCTGGCTCCGAGGGCTTCAGGTAAGGGATGGTGGACATGTATAGCTCAGTGGTTAAAAAGTTGGGCTCAAGAAGAGAGTGAAGGGAAGCATTTCCTGGCAAAACTAAACATCACTGCCATCACTTGGGGCTACAATGCTTAAGACCTGACATGTCTTTGGGGTCCAGACTTGGCTCTACCATCAACTCATGCTCTGACCTTGAGCAAGCCGCTTGCCCTCTCAGGACCTTTGGAATATGGAGGGGGAAATTCGGCCATTTTGAAAGGCTGTCCAGCTTGAACACATGGACTCCAACAGGTACCTACTGCAGAACAACCTTGACTGGGGATTTGAAAACTTCTTGCTTGCCACTGTCAGGGGGCTACGGCAATACAGTCCTTGTTTTCATAACCCAGGGCTATGTCCAGGGCTGGAGCAGAGAAGCAGATGGGCAGACCCAGCTCCTAGATGTTTGTAATTGATCAGGACACACTATGATGAAGTAATTTTCTTGTCTTCATTCTCCGTGTCAGCAGGGATCTGTCTGCCACGCAGGAAGGGTGACAGAGTAATCTGAGCTGCAGCTGAAAACCTGCTTTTTCTCCACAGTTATGTAGCCTGCCACAAGCTATGGCAGGCGGTGGGAAAGAGTCCAGACAAGCAGGGGAGTTTGGCTGCTCTCAAAATATCATACAGGAACTTTCAAACTTGAACTGATTTATGCTTCGTAATGTTTTCAATAATGTGTAAATTAAGTTAGAGTTTGAACCTGGGGTAAAGGAGAAATTTTATATGTTACCAGCCACGAAAGGGCCACAGAAATATCTCATTGTATGATAATGATCCTTCTGCTGGTACCAAGAATTGCACTTTGCATAAATGATGGGTTCTGCACAAGAATATGTAACATGCATTACTTCTTAGTATCAGAGAATGCTCAGAAGTACCTGGTGACCTGAAAACTTCTCTGGGGCTTATGACTCTCTGGGTGGAAGCAAAGGTATCACCACCTCAGACCTGGCTTACTAGCTCTGCAAACTCAAGGTGCCACCATGGGAACCTGACATAAGCCTCCAACTTCTCAATTGAGGCATGGGCGTCCCAGGCCCGTGACCTTCCCCAAACCAGACTCTGGATTAGGAAATAAGCCACATTCTGAGTGGGAACCTATGTGAAAGATGATGCCCACCACCCCCCCAGAAAGCTAAGGTCCTAGAATGCCCTCCACACATCCATTTCCTGAGCCAGTGGCCCATTTTTTTCCCCAAGGTTTTATTATCTTGCACTTTTTTGACCTCAGAGAATTTTACAATAACTAGGTTTGTGACAAACAAAACAGAACATGACAACAACAAAACCAGTCACAGATGATATTGAAACAAAGAGGAGGAAAAAGTGTATCATAGACCTGCGTGTTATAGCCCTTTGCTGGTCTAGCTCCCTATGTAGGAACAGCTAGACAAGCCTTCCTGAAACCCAGAGGCCCTGAGTTGGTCATTACAATCCATTCCACTTGTTATCATCTGATTTGAGGAGACTATAACGAACATCACCGGAGGCACTGTGCTTCTGCTTTGCAAAATCTTTAGTGCAGCATCCATTGGTCCTATGTGAACCTTCAAGGGGGATCTGTCCAGCTTATCAAAAGGCAAGGAGAGTTTGACATTTGCATTACTGAAAGCCTTCTCTAGAAGTTGGCATTCTGGCTAATTCTGAAAAGTATTAGATGTTGTTTCATACTTGAAATACCATAAGTGAAAACACTTGGTAGAGCATAGAGTACAGATGGTCCCTGACTTACGATGGTTCAACTTAAGATTTTTTCACTTTACGATGGTGTGAAAGTGATACGCATTCAGTAGAAACCGTACTTGGAATTTTGAGTTTGGATCTTTTCCTGGGCTAGCGATATGCAGTCTGATCCTCTCTCATGAGGCTGGGCAGCTGCCGTGAGCCACAGCTCCCAGTCAGCCACGTGATCACGAGGGTCAACAACCCATACATTGACAACCATTCTGTCCCCACACAGCCATTCTGCTTTTCTCTTTCAGTACGGTATTTGATACATGAGTCAACATTTTATTATCAAATGGGCTTTGTGTTAGATGATTTTGCCCAACTACAGGCTCATGTATGTGTTCCGAGCATGTTTAAGGTAGGCTAGGCTAAGCTATGATGTTCAATAAGTTGGGTGTATTAAATGCATTTGTGACTTAGTGATATTTTCAACTTATGAGTTTATTTGGACTAAACCCCATCATAAGTCAAGGAAGGTCCATACTACACAGTATACAGATGTCATGTGGAAGCTCTGCAATTGCAGAGGATACAGCAGTTTTAATTTGACATCATAGTATTTAAGTTACAAGATGTGAAGGAGAGAGTAAACATCACTCAAGGACTTGACTTCCTCTTCTGGGGAAGGGGGTAGTATACTTTAGGTTGTACATAGGATGGTTGTACTATGTTAAATGGAATTATGATCTTGTTATTGTCTTTATTTGAAGATCAAGTATGGTTTACAGAAATGTGTATGGATACCAAGTTGACAAGAGATGAACTTTTGATGGATAATTTTATGTGCCAACTTGACTAGGCCATGGGGTGCCCAGATATCTGGTTAAACATTATTTCTCGGTGTGTCTGGGTGTATCACGAAGCTGGAGGGTATGTTGGATGCAGGATGGGCCAGAACATGAGGAAATCAGAGAGAAGGTTTTGACCATTGATGGATCAGCCAGAGAAATCGGTTTCTGGCCATGGAAGGGGTATGTCTGGAGCTCAGGCTCTGGACACAGTAGAAGTGGCTCTGTTCTGGGTGGGACCAGTGGAGGTTAACAATGGTGTGTACAGAAAGGATTAGGGTTCAGGCCATTACCTCAAACACCCCAGTGAGGCAGGCCTGGTAAGATGAAAGTTGAATGCGCTGGCTCTTGTCAAGGAGTCTGTGCCTCGAATCCTAGATCCACAGCAATAATGGCAGATTCAGACCAGCTGAGTCTCTGAGGCCCATTTAATTACCCAAATAATGGCCCATTTTTATGCACAAAAATTCTAGTCACACTCACAACTGGCCCATCAGGTGCCAGAATGGTGATCATTAATGATAATGCAAGCCCGGCATAAATACAGAACTTGGCTTTTCAAAGCATTTCTTCATTGATGAATTCATTTTTGTCTTCATAGAAAACCTCAGGCAGGTAAGGCAGATGTTATCTTCCCTTGCATAGACAGAGAGGTTTCTGACCTAAGGCAAAGACAGAGGAAAGTGGCCGAGGCCCTAGTTTTCAGGTTTTTCCAGCAGCCTCGTGCCCCCCTCTTTTTTTTAAGATTTTATTTATTTATTTGACAGAGAGAGACACAGCGAGAGAGGGAACACAAGCAGGGGAAGTGGGAGAGGGAGAAGCAGGCTTCCCGCTGAGCAGGGAGCCCAACGTGGGCCTCGATCCCAGAAGCCTGGGATCATGACCTGAGCCAAAGGCAGACGCCCAAAGACTGAGCCACCCAGGCGCCCACCTCGTGCCCTTTTTAAGGACTGACTGCCTCAAAATCAGCCAGGTTTTCACTGATGAATAGCATATTTCCACAGGGCTTCCAGATCCTGGGCTGCTTAGAACCAGAGCCCCTCATTTTCTAGTAGGTCTGCAATTTAAAGACTAGATTCTGATAAGTATCTGGAGTCTGATAAAGGCTAATTACAGTCAAGGAATATGAAAATTAGGAGCTCGAAAGAAGATTGGCTTCTACTACTGCCTGGGCAGAATAATCAAGAAATTAGCAGAAAGTGATGGTGACCATAAAGAGGCACTGGAGGATAATTGGAGTATTAAAATTAAAGATATGCTGGCAAGTGGTCTATCCCTTGAGGATCCAGGCCATCTTCTTTGCTATCAGGCCATAATATGACTGAAGAGCTTTTCAACAAGGCAAATGGGGGCTCTGTAGAGGGGTCGTCTCCTAAGTGAGGGCCGCAGCTGCAGCTGAGGGACACTGGCGAATGGGTAGGTTTTTCTGCATGATGCATGGGGACCCTGCCTGAGCCCCGCTTTTGGGGTTGCTCTGACAAAGTAGAGCAAGTTCACAGAAGCTCAATCAGAAAAATGAAGGGTCTGAACTGACAGCATGGAAAAGCCTTTAAGGATGGCCAGGGTTTTAGCTGGTGAGGCAATGGCTCCAGATGGGCACAGTCAGCATTTTCAGTTATTTTGGTGGGGACATCACACGGAGAAGGGATTATATATAGTCATCAGATCCCCAGAGGAAGAGCTAAAACTACATTGAGAGCATTTTAAAACAAGAATTGTTGAACTCCTTTCTTGTCCCCCACAATGGGCATACACTATTCATACATGGTCTCATTTATTCCTCAAGACCATCCCATGAAGTAGGGTCAGAGCTGCAAAAGAAGGTATTACCCTCCCCCCCCCCCTTTTTTTTTTACAGTTAGTAGAACCGAGGCTCAGAGAGACGAAGTGACTTGCCAAGAGTCACATGAGGGGAGACTGGATCTTGATTTCAGTTCTGGCCCGTCCTATAGCCAATGCTCTTTCCATTATTTCACGAAGATTTTAATCTGATATAAGAAACACTCAGCATTTATAGTGTGTGACAGTGGAATCTATGCTTCGTGAGGTAGTGAATTCTCCAGTATTCAAGACATTCTAACAGAAGCTGGAGGAAATCGCCAAGTATTCAGACATTAGGTACAGGTTGGACAACATAACCTCTAATGTCCCTACCAGCACTGAGCTGTTTGGACTTGGCCACCTCAAAAGAACATGTGAAGTGGGTGGGGCACATGTTGTAAATAAATCCCTGATTGATCCCCGGTAACTGGAAAGAGGCAAGATCAATGACTCACAAATCATTCTAAATCCTTCTTTTAGCCTCCTAATCCAGAGGTTATTTACTACCCACTTCACAAAGTTCACTAATTTGACAGCAGCCTTCTGTTTTCTTGCCCTTTAAGGCAAGGTAGAAAAACGTCCATAGAGGAAAAGAGGGACAGATGGTCCAACCTGGATATGCAGCTTAGCATTGAAAACAGTTGCAAAAGGTCCAGGGGACAAAAGTGAGATGGCCCACCTTGACATGGGACCCATTGATATTTTCACCAATTGACCATTTTCCAAAAGGCACAGGGTCTTACTCTAGCTAATAAATCTTACTCTTCAACCTCAAGCTTTATAATAGGATCCTTAAGAAGAATGCTCTTTAAACTACCTCTACCTCACTTTCCAGTCATCCTCTCAAGGAATTGGGCCCCCACATTTCCATCTGATCTCTAGCCAACCTTACCTTTGAGCTTTGAATGTGCTTGCTGACTGAGCCTCAATGTGAATTTTGATACAATTTCATTTGGTAATGTGATCAAAGGGAACACTTAAATCATTAGCCTTGGAAATACAAATGCGTGTGGAGGTACAAGCAATGTTTTTATATCTTCATACCCCACCTACTTCTCCATAAGTTTTTGGTTTCATATACAATATTTTAGGGGAAATACCATGAAACAAAAAATGCTTAAACAAGAGGAAAAATTGGAGGATCAAGTAATAATAAGGAGTTGAAGGAAGGAAGATCCGGTCAGAGGTCACAAACTCAGACGTTTATAGGGGCCAGACAGGTAGCATAAATGTGTGGATTGGGCCAGACTTAAGACAAACCATAGAATATATATAGAGAGTGTATGTATGTATATATCTATATCTATATCTATATCTATATCTATATCTGTATTCTTATGTATATACATGCATATGTATGTGTGTGTCCAAAAGCCACATGATTATTTTTAAACACTAGGCTAGCTAACCATAATTCATCTACAGGCAACATTTGGGCCCCTGTTTCTGACTCCTGACCCACATGAAGAGAAACTTAAAAATGAGCAACAATTTGACTCTGAGATTCCTGGAAGACAAGGCAAAGACGGATAGCTGATGGATAGCTACATTATCTTCAGCAGCTCTGGAAAGCACCTAGACTAGTCTGTTAAGAAAGATAACCTGTTTCTTATTTCACAGTGCTAAGAAAAATCTGTTGCCTAGGTCTCTGCTTAAGGAAACTTGCACAACATAATGAATGGTATATTTAACAGAACTTTTACCCAAGAAGCATCCTGATATCCCACATCTGGTGTCTATTATGTGGACCCTCAGGAAAATCCAAATGTATAACGTTAAGCTGTAGTTCTATGAAGGCAATCCACTGGGGAACA
>NC_138385.1:4235670-4318526 GCF_054177405.1 Leptonychotes weddellii | reverse complement strand
TCATTTTATGAGGCTATCATTACCATAATACCAAAACTGGACAAATCACAAGGAAAGTACAGACCAATATTCCTCATGAATACAAAGTTTCTCAACAAAATATTAGCAAATCAAATACTGCAATATGTAAAAATAATTATTTCACAACCAAGTGGGATTTATCCTGGAATTGCAAGGTTGGTTCAATATTCAGCAATCAATAGACACAATCCAGAATATAAACAGTCCAAATAAAAAACACACAATTTTTTTCAATAGGTGCAGAAGAACCATGTGACAAGCTCCAATATACATTCATGATAAAAAGTTTCTCAACCGATAAAGGACATCTACAAATCCTGCACCTAACATCACATGATGGTGAAAGACTGGATGCTTTCTCCTTAAGATTGGAAATAAGAAAGTCCACTTTCACTACTCCTATTCAACATCATACTGAAAGCTTTAGCACAAGAAAGAAAGAAAAAGGACTAAAAGGCATACAGATTAGAATGGAAGAAATAAAATTGTCCCTATTTGCAGATGATGTGATTGCTTATGTAGAAAATTCCAAGGAATCTACAAAAAAAAAAAAAAAACTCCTAGAACTAGTGAGTCCATCAATGTCACAGGATACAAGATCAACAAACAAAAATCCACCATACCTCTATACACTAGCAATGAACAGTTGGAAACCAAAATTTTTAAAACATACCATTTCCAATAGCTTAAAATTCTGAAATACTCAGGTATAAATCTAACAAAACATGTACAGAATGGGTATGCTGAAAATTATAAAACATTGATTAAAAAAATAAAAGGCAACCTAAATAAATAGAGAGACAAATTGTGTTTATGGATTGGAAAGCTCAGCATACTGACAGTGTCAATTCTTCCAAGCTTGTTTTACAGATTTAATGCAATTCCAATAAAAATCCCGGCAGGATTTTTTTATATATATAGACAAGCTGATTCCAGAATTTATATGAAAAGGAAAAGAAACTAGAGTAGTCAAAACAATTTTGAAAGAATAAAGTTGGAGGACTCACACTATCCAATTATACAACTTACTATATAGCTACAGTAATCAAGACAGCATGGTATTGACAGAGGGATAGACACATGGATCAATGGACCTGAAGAGTCCAGAGAATGACCCTCACAAATACATCCAATTGATTTTTTACAGGAGAAAGATAGTCTTTTCAACACATGGTGTTGAAAAATTTGGACATGTATAGGCCAAAAGAGAGAGAGAGAGCCCACACCAAAATATCTAAAAATCTCACTCTCCCTAACCTCGTACTTTATTAAAAAATGTTAAATGTATCATCATCAACCATGTAAAACATAATACTAAAAAACATCTAGAAGAAAACAGGAGAAAATTTTTGTAACCTGAAGGTAGGCATGTTCTTAGACATGACACCAATAGATTGATCCATAAAGGAAAAATTGACAGATGGGACTTTATCAAAAATGAAAACTTTTGCTATGCAAAAGACACTATAAGAAAATTAAAAGACCATCTAAAGACTGGGAAAAATATTTTTAAAAATCACATACCCGATAAAGGACTTATACTGAGAACATATGAAGAAACTCAACAATAACTCAACAATAAGAAAACAAGCAATCTAATTAGAGAACGAACAAAAGATCTCAATAGACACTTCACCAAAGGGGAAATATGGATGACAAATATGCACACGGGAAGATGTTCAGCATCACTAGCCATGAGGCAAATGCAAATTAAAACCACAATGAGATATCACTACACACTTACCAGGACTGTCTACAATAAAAAATACTGACAAAGTATTGGTGAGCATGCTGAGCATGTTGGATGGAATTCACAAGGGTACAGCCCCTCTGGAAAACAGTTTGGCAGTTTTTTAATATAAAGTTAAACATGCACTAGCCATATGACCCACCAAGAGCATTCTTGGGCATTTTTCCCAGAGAAATTAGAACTTATGTCCATATAAGAACATGTGTATCTATGCTTAAAATAGCTTTATTTATAATCACAAACTGGAAGCAATCCAAATGTCCCTCAGTAAGTAAACAGAAAAACAAATTGTGGTACATCCATTTTGTGGAATACTACTCAGCAATGAAAAGGAATCAACTGTTGATACAGATACCAACTTGGATGAATCTTAACAGTATCATTGGTTTATATGACACTCTCCAAAAGGCAAAACATTAGTGGTGGAGAACAGTATATAAGGGTATTAAGTTCTAGACACTCAAATCTGTTACATTGATCTATGTGCCTATTCTTGCTGCTGGACTGTGAGTCTTTCAAGGGCAATGGCCATATCACCTTTACCTTTGAACCTCCCACCCTTTGCTCATAGTAGGCACCCCTTACAGGTTCCTGGATGGAAGAAGGCTGACTTCCAAATTCACATATGGAGACACAAGCGGGCTGCTTGAGAAATAGAACCCAGATCATGGCCCTTCACACCCACACATGCCCAGCTATCAACACCCAGAAATAGCAACTGTTTCAGCACATCTTCACAAAGAAGTTTAAGCATTCTCTCAGCTCCCCATATTATAATTGCTGTGCACAACAGCCAAACTCAAGGATAATCCCATCACAGAAGTGGCCTTGCTGTAAGTAATTCTGAATCTTGATAAGCTAATCTCTTGCTGTGATGGTCGAGGAGCCTTTCATTTGTTCATCTGCCTCCTTGACTGGAAAATTTGTGGGACATTGGCAAGGCACCCTCAACCATATTGCAAACATTTTAAAAAGACCTGCCAACGGCAAATTTCAGATGGGTCTTCTATCATCTCAGATTCTGATGATTTGGGGCCAAATCCTTAGCATAATATTGTAGAAGTCACAGAGTGTCAATTTTGTGAATTTTGGCAAGTCATGTGTTGTTTTTTCTTGGCTTAGAAAGTTGGTATGCTTTATGCTTTTGTAGATTGGAGGCCAGAATTCTGCAGTTGTCCATTTGCTCATGTTTATAAGATTGGTAGCTGATGGTCCTACACATATATCACATCAGCATTTGTGAAGATTGTGGCAATCAGATTATGGCCATATGATGCCATATCAGACAATCAAACTTCATTTGACCATCCAAACCAATTATATGCCTAATAAATTAAAATAGGCTTTTTTTTCTAGTCTTGTCTGTCGTAAACACATTCAAACATTCTTAAGGCAAATCACACAAAATAAATGAATTCAGCAAAACAAATCCTTTTGCAAATTAACATTACAAATTCATTATTTACCCATTCAAATAGCTAATCCTGCAAACCACGGTCTCCATGGAAGCACCCATCAAGGCTCCAGTCTGTGGTCAGAGGCTCATGTGTGTTTGAAGCTTAGTGGTGTCTGCCTGCCCATGCATCCAGGCTGCTGGGTAACTGTTCTGGGATGGGGTCATGCATGCCACATGATAAGAGTGGTGAATTGAAACAAATGGAGACTACAGAAGCTCCCAGGTTATTTGTCAATTTGGTCTAGGTCACCTGCTCTTGCTTGGCCAATATCTTTAGCTCATTGGTTCTAAATCCTGGCTGCACATCAGAATCACCTGGGGAGATTTTAAAACACCCCATGGCCAGAATCCACACCAGAACAGGATTAACTCTGAATCTCTGGGGGTGAGACCCAGCATTCATTTAGTAAAATTCTTCAGGTATTCCCATGGCAGCAGTCTGGAATGCTTGAGGAGTGTTCCTCTGGACTGACCACATTACGGATGCTCCCACGGGATCACCGTGACCCCTGCTCCAACTCCAATGTCATTTGTAATTTCAGATTCCAGAAGGACTTGGTGAAAATGGATTTATAATCTGGGAGGAGCTTAGCCTTCCAAAGGAATCTCTATTGGTAGAACTGTTGCTGGGAGGAAAAAAGAAATTTGCAGTCCAATGTCAGCCCCAAGGCTCTCCTTGAGGTCAGTCCGCCAAGCCCTGAGTCCCTCTTTGGCACAGCTCTTTCACTCCAGGTGTTTGGGCAGCTCTCAGTGATGACACAGGCTCACTACGCCGGGCGGTAATGGTGGCAAGAGCATGGAAGTTTTCCTCCAAGCTGTGGAGTCAAAATGGTATCTTTGCGGAACCTCATAGAACAAGTCTAGGCTGAGAAGAGCTGATATTTTGTCTCATACTCTTTAAATGACCTCGTCTTACTAACACAAAAATACCTTAGGAGCAGGTGAAACATAAGCTATAATAATAGCTAACATTTTGCCAAGTATCAAATGCTTTATTGCCAAGTATCAAATGCTTTATGTATATTGACTTATGTAATCTTTACGATACCCTACTCAGTAGGTACTATTGCTATCTCCATTTTACAGATGAGGTAAGTACAAAGGAGTTAAGTAACTTGCTCATGGTCATTAAGCTAGCAAGTAGCAGAGCCAAAATTCAAATGCAGGCAATTTGTGTCCACAGCATGCAGGCTTAGTCACTTTGCTCCCTTCACTCATAAATCCTTCCCCTCACCTCCCCTGGGTTTGACCCCTGTTTGGTTTTGTACCTTGGCTCCTGTTTCCCTTCTTGCCCTAAAGCTTATTGCCCTGTTTTGGACTTGTTTTCTGCTTTGGCCTTAGCCTTCTCCTTTTAGAACTGCCCTTCAGGTCCTTACCTTTAGCTCCATCCATCAGGACCACTCCTCACACCCATTCCCAGTGCCACCCTGTGCCACCCTTCACCTTGGCCCTGTGGACCTGGCCCCTTGGGATTGCTCTCTGTTCAGCCTCCCCACTGGGAATGGTGTAATTACTGAAAAACAATTAAGTCTCACTGAGCCTTCTCTTTGCTGGACTAAATATCCTCAAATACTTCAGTATTCTTTGTTGTCTCATGACCTCATGCACCCTCTCCATCCTGGACACTCTGCTTCAGACATGCTCCAGTATGTCCCTAACCCTCCCAGAGTGTCCTGCCCAGGACTGACCCCACCACTGGGTGAATCTGATCAAGGTTCTCTGCCTCTCCCCCAACACTGTGTTCCCATAATGCCCTATGGGATCACCACCCTTGCCACATTGTACATGCTTGGCCCTTAGGAGCCACCCAAGAAATATTTGATGAATGACTGATATTTTAATTTTCTGTTTCTGTGTCTGTTTCCCCTACTAAACCATAAGTACCTTGATCCACCTTGCCTTATTTATACTTACATGCATTATTCCATGCATATTGTGGTCTGTCAAAAAATGTTGAATTAAAAAGTATTTCTAGGAGTTTTATTAATAGTAACTACCAACACCATGAAATTACTATTTTTCCCACCCCCCTTTTTTTGCAACTTTTTATTGAGATAAACTTCACGTGACTAAGTGAAAAAAGCCAATCTGAAAAGGCTATATACTATATGGTTCCAAATATACAACATTCTGGAAAAGGTAAAACTACAGAGACAGTGAAAGGACTGGTGATTGTCAGGGATTAGAAGGAAGGGGGAAATGAATTAGCAGAGCACAGAGGATTCTTAGGGAGGTATAACTACTCTGTATAGACTAGAGTGGTGCATACATGTCATCATACATTTGTCAAAACCCATAGAATATACAACAAGAAAGAACCCTAATATAAACCATAGACTTTGGATGATTAGGATGTGTCAATGTAGGTTCATCAATGGTAACAAATGTACCACTCTGGTTGGGGATGCTGATAGTGGAGGAGGTTATGGATGTTTGCGGGGGAGGGGGTCAGAGACTATATGGGAAATCTCTGTACCTTCTGCTTAATCTTGCTATGAATCTAAAATCAAAATCAAAAAACTAAAGTATATAAAAATGCACATAAAATTCACCATTTAAAAATGCACAATTTGGTGTCTTTTAGTATGTACAATTGTTGTACAAGCATCACCACTATAAAATTCTAGAACATTTTCATTACCCCTTCTCAAAAAGATACCTTACCTGTTAGCAGTCACTTCCTATTTCCCTCCCCCCACCTCCAGCCCCTGGCAACCACTAATCTACCTTCTGTCTCTATGGATTTGCTTATTGTGGATATTTAATGTAAATGGAATCATACAATATGTGGACTTTTGTGACTGGCTTCTTTTACTTATTACAATGTTTTCAAGGTTCACCCATGGTGAAGCATGGATCAGTACTTCATTCTTTTTGTGGCTGAATAATAATCCATTGCATGTGGGGCACCTGAGTGGCTCAGTCGGTTAAGCAGCTGACTCTTGATTTCAGCTCAGGTCATGATCTCAGGGTCCTGGGATCAAGCCCTGCATAGGGCTCTTTGCTCAGCAGAGAATCTGCTTGAGGATTCTCGTTCTCCTTCTCCCTCTGCCCCTACCCCCACTCATGCACCACACTCTCTCTCTAAAAGATAATCTTTAACAAAATAATAATAATCCACTGCATGAACATTTGAGTAGTTTCTACTTTTAGTCTTTTATCAATAATGCTACTATGAATATTTGCATACGAGTTTTGTGTGGACATGTTTTCATTTTTCTTGGATATATACTTAAAAGTGGAATTGCTGGGTCACAAGGTAACTCTATGTTTAACTTTTTGAGGAACTGCAATTGATTTCCACAGCAGGTGCACCATTTTACATTCCCATTGGTAGCGTATGAGGGTTCCAATTGCTTCACATCCTTGCCAATACTTGCATTTTCCTTTTTAAAGAAATTATAGCCTTCCTAGTGAGTGTGAAGTGGTGTCTAATTATGGTTTTCATTTGCATTTCCCTAATGACTAATGATGTTGAGCATCTTTTCCTGTGTTTCATGGTCATTTGTATATTTCTTTTGAAGAAATGTCTATTAATATTCACATGCCCATTTATTAATTTGGTTGTCTTTTTATTGTTGAATTCTATTCTGGATACAAATCCCTTATTAATATATGGTTGGAAAACATTTTCTTCCATTCTGTAGGTTGTCTTTTCACTTTATTCATAGTTTACTTGGATACAGAAAAGTTTTGTTTTTGATGAAGCCTAATTTATGTTTGTATCTGGTTGCTTGTGCTTTTGGTGTCATATCTAAGATATCATTGCCTAGTGCAAGGTCACAAACACTTAAGCCTATATTTTCTTCTAAAAGTTTTATAGATTTAGGTCTTACATTTAGATATTTGATCAATTTTGAATTAATATTTGTATATGTTGTGACGGATGGGTACACATGCATTTTTCCCCCTGCAGATATCCAGTTGTCCCACTTCTTGAAAAGGTTATTTTTTCACCATTGAATTTTCTTGCCACCTTTTCAAATATCAATTGACTATGTATGTAAGCTTTAATTTCTGGACTCTCAATTCTACTCCATTGATCTATATCTATCCTTATGCTAGTACCACACTGTCTTGATCACCGATGCTTTGTAGTTAAGTTTTGAAATCAGGAAATTTCAGGAAAAGTCCTCCAACTTTGTTCTTCTTTTACAAGATAGTTTTGGCTGCTGAGGTTCCTGTACATTTCCATATGAATTTTAGAATCTGTCCATTTCTGCAAAAGATGCAAGTTTAATGGGGATCATATTGAATCTATACATCAATATGGGGAGTATTGCCATCTTAACCATATTAAGTCTTCCTGTCCTTGAACATGGCTGTCTTTCCATTTCTTTAACACTTCTTAAATTTCTTTCAACAATGTTTTGTAGTTTTCAGTGAACAAGTCTTGTATTTCTTTGGTATAATTTATTCTTAAGCATTTTATTCTTTGTGATGCTATTGTAAGTGGAATTGTTTTAATTTAATATTCAGATTGTTCAGTGCCAGTATATAGAAAGACAACAGATTTTTGTAAACAGATCCTATATCCTACAACTTTTCTAAACTCATTTATTAGATTGAATATTTTTGTGTGAATTCCTTAGGATTCTCTATATGCGACAATGTCATTGGCAAATAGATATATTTCCCTTATTTCTTTTCTAATCTGGAAGGTTTTTTAATTTCTTTATCCTACACACTTGCCCTGGCTGTATTCGATTTTTTGTTTCTTCTTGAATCGGTTTTGGTAGTTTGTATCTTTCTAGAATTTGTTCATTTAACTAGGGTACTTAATTTGCACACGTACATTGCCAACACCTTCTTGGTGGGATTGATCCTTTATCATTATAAAATGTCCTTCTTGGGGTGCCTGGGTGGCTCAGTCGGTTAAGCATCTGCCTTCAGCTCAGGTCTTGATCCCAGGGGGATCAAGTCCTGCATTGGGGTCCCCACTCAGCGGGGAATCTGATTCTCCCTCTCTCTCTGTCCCTATCCCCTGCTTGTGCTTTCTCTCTCTCCCTCCCAAATAAATAAATAAAATATTTAAAAACTAAAAAAATAAAATGTCCTTCTTTGTCTCTGGTAACTTTTTTTCTAAAAGTCTATTTTATCTGATATTAGTATAGCCACCTGGCTCTTTTTTGTTTACAATTTGCATAGTTTATCTTTTTCCATCCTTTTTTCTTTTTTTTTTTTTAAAGATTTTATTTATTTATTTGAGAGAGAGAGTGAGAGAGAGAAAGAGCACAAGAGGGGGGAGCGGGAGAGGGAGAAGCAGACTCCCTGCTGAGCAGGGAGCCCGATGCGGGACTCAATCCCGGGACTCCAGGATCATGACCTGAGCCGAAGGCAGTCGCTTAACCAACTGAGCCACCCAGGCGCCCCTCCATCCTTTTATTTTCAACCTATTTGTGTTTTCAAATCTAGTCTCTTGTAGAAAGCATATACAGTGGTCCCCCTTATCTGAGGGGAATATATTCCAAGACCCCCAGTGGATGCCTGAAACAGCAGATAGTACTGAACCCTATATATATATTTTTTTTCCTATACATACATACCTATGATGAAGTTTAATTTATAAATTAGGCACACTAAGAGATTGACGACAATAGCTAATAATAAAATATAATAATTATAACAATATACTGTAATAAAAGTTATATGAATATGGTCTCTCTCTTCTCTCTCTCAAAATATCTTATTGTACTGTACTCACCCTTTTCCTTCTTGTGATGTGAGATGATAAAATACCTACAAGATGAGATGAAATGAGGTAAATTATGTAGGCACTGTGATGTAGCATTAGGCTATTACTGACCTTTTGACATTATGTCAAAAAGAGGATCATTTGCTTCTGGGACTGCAGTTGACCACTGCAGGTAACTGAAACTATGGAAAGTGAAACCATGGGTAAAGGAAAACTACCCTAGTTGGATTACTTTTTAAAAAAATTATTATGCCAATGTCTGCCTGTTAATTGGAGAGTTTAATATATTTACACTTAATATAACTGCAAATAAAAAAACGTAATTTGCCAATTTGCTACTTAGATTCTACATGTCTTATATCTTTTTGCTCCTAATTTCCTCCATTACTGTCTTCTTTTGTGGTAGATAGTCTTTAGTGTACCATTTTGATTCATTTTAATCTAGTTAAAAATAGACCTTAATTTAGGAAGATCTTGTTCAGATTAATATCAACTTAGTTTCAAGACCCTGCAAAAGCTTTGTACCTATATAGCTCCAAACATCCACATTATGCCCTTATTGTCACAAATTACTCCTTTATATGCTGTGTGCCCACCAACATAAATTTATCATTATTGCTTTTTGCAGTTGTCTTTTAAATCAAATGGGGAGAAAAGAGGGACTTACAAATAAAATATACATTTAGACTGTCTTTTATATTTACCTATGTAGTTACCTTTAATGGTGCTCTTTTTCCCCATGTGGCTATAAGTTACCACTGTCCAGTGTCTTTCCATTTAAACCTGAAGGACTTAAGAATTTCTTGTTGGGCAGATCATCTAGCCATGGACTCAGGATTTGTTTATCTTGTAATGTTTTAATTTCTCCTTTATTTTTGAAGGATAGTTTTCCTAGATATAGAATTCTTGGTTTAAGGCTTTCTTTTCTTTCTGTACCTTTAATATGTCATCCCACTATCTTCTGGCCTACTTGGTTTCTGATGAGAAATCACCTGTTAATTTTATTAAGAATCTCTTCTGTGTGCTGAGTCATCTCTCTCTTGCTGCTTTCAAGAATTTATCTTTGTCTTTGTCTTTCAACAGTTTGATTATGAAGTATCCAGGTGTGGATCTACTGAAGTTGATCCTACTTGGAGTTTATTGCATTTCTTGGATGTACAGATTAATGTTTCTCCTAAAATTGTGCAAATTTTCAGCTATCATTTCTTCCAATATTCTTTTTTCTCCTTTGTCTCTATCATCTCCTTCTGGGACTCCCACTATGCATATGTTGGTAGGTAGACTTGATGGTGTCCCACAGGTTTCTCAGGCCCTGCTCGTTTCCCTTTCTTCATTTTTCTTCATTGTCCTAAAACTGAATAATCTCAATTTTTTGAGCTTTATACAGCCCTTACAGACATCTTATTCCACAGCCTTTCTTCTAAACCTTTGTGGTTAGTCTATTGTTTGTCCCAATTTTTATCCATTACCTCAAGCAACAAAGACTAAAATATTTTCCTGTAAATGTTTTTGCCATATGCCTCCAGGATAGCAACTTTAAGACTGGGTGACTTTTGAGTCAGGTGAAATAAAGAGAAGACTTTTGAGTAGGTCTTCCAGGGAGCCATCAGACAGATGAAATAATGACAATTCTTTGCAAACAAAATCTGTTCTGCTCTCTCCAGAATCAGGGATGTGGGCTGTTATTTTCAAGACTACCTCTGAGCTGGGTAGTGGGGAATAGGACTAGGGTAAATGAAAATGCCATAAAGTTTGCTATTCTTACTGAGATTCAGTTGTGCATTTTTAAAAATAAGTGCCCCCCTGGGTTACTGCAAACCTTTATTTAACTCCCAGAGTTCCAAAAAACTTGATTCTGACAGTTACTGCCATTTTTAAATTGCTTTTCTGGAGGGGCAGAATTTTAAAGTTCCTTATTCTGACATTTTGTTGATGTCACCTTTCATACCATTTTGAACATTTTCTGTGTTTCAAGCACAGAAATATCTGTCTTTATAAAGATCTCATTTTATCCTGCTAAAAACCTTTTAATATGGTTATTCTTCTTCTTTAATACATGGGGAAAGTATGATGAAAGTGTTCTAGAACTGAATTATACTGACGGTTTTGCAACACAACAAACTTACTATAAACCAGTGAATTGTACACTTAAAAATTGCTTGGAGAAGTTAAATAACTTGCTCAAGATCATACTTGGAAATTGCAGAACCACAATCTGAATCCAGTCCTATCTAACTGAAAAGAATATTTTCTTCCCATCATGTCAGGTGACCTCCATCCATGGTAAGATCAAGATGAAAGCCTGCTAAATCAGAATCAAGATTTAGGAGGGAAGTTACTAGTTGAGGCTGTAAGTGAGTACCATAGATGGGCCCACATTCTCACAGAAAACAAACATTCCCACAGGTTTGGTTCAAGTTGTTATCAGATGGAATGTCAGATGGGGAATGTGTGCATAATCAGCAGCTGATGCCTGCTGTAAGCTGCTTCATGTTCTTGCTATATGGCCATACCCCTGGCTTGCCAAAGACAGTGATATTTTTTGTAAAACTGACATCTGTCTCTGTGGAATTGTCTTTGAGGCCAGATCTAGCATCTCTGACTGCCTAGAGGAAGATCCCTGAGGGCCTAGAAGACTTGATGAAGACAGTACTTCCTCCTAAAGCTCTTCCCAATCCTCGGTCAGGACAAATCCCTTATTTAGAGGCTATTGAGAGCCTATGGACCTTTTACTTGGAGCACTTGTCATTGTTGCAATTTTACATTTATTGGTGTGACTACTTGATTATCTATTTTCCCCACCAGGATGAAGGCTCCTTAAGGGTAGAGACCAAGACTCTCTTTACCTCCGTGCCAGAGCCTGACACATAGAAGGGATTCAACAAACATTTGTGAAGCAATGAATGCAGGGATGAATAAACAGGCAACTCAGTTTCCTTCTTTGATACAGGCTGGTTAAGCTCCTTTTAAGAGACTAAAAGATTAAAAATACTGAGCATTGGTAAAAACAAACAAGACAAATTATAGTAAAAAGAAACACAGTAAAAAACAATCAAACCATTTTGTCAGGAGTGGTTCCATGTTTTGTTCTGCCTGTGCCTTATACAATTTGAGGGGAACCCTTTAAGAAAAAGAGTATTGCCTGAATGAAGAATTGCTAGGATTCCCTCCCACTCAAAGACATAGGCACAAGCCAGCAAGCACTTTTATTTGGGCAAAAGCAGCTGAAATCGTCTGCCAAGAAGCCCATGCAGAGTCCTCAAATGAACCCCACCTGGCTGTGGGTGTAGAGAGGGAGCATGTGATCTCCAGCAGCTGCAGAAAGGGTCAGTGTGCTGCTATTCCCTTAATAGGTTCCCAGGCAGCTAGCAGTGCCACCTTCCCATTAACTTCCCTGGGTTCCAGGTACCCTAGGTGGCCTATTGTGATTGGCCTAAATTGTAAAGTCCTCAGAAAAGTCTTCTGGTTTCCAGCTCCCTAGAGGCACAGAGATGAGGAAACAGGCATTCCCTTTGGAGAAAAAGAGGTATGGGTTGAAGAGGCATATTGTAAAGACTAGGGGACTCCCTGAGAACAGAGAGTATACCAGAGACATCACCTCTAGCCATGCAGACACACAGTAGGTATTCAGGAAATGCCTGTGGCATCAAGATGGTCAGGATCTGACAAAGGGAGCTGCCACCCAGCTCATTTCCAATCCCAGCCCTCCATCTTAGCAGGAGGCTACAGAATTTCCAGGGGGTGGGGGTGTCTGCTTAGCAATCACCAAAGCTTCCTTCCCTTTCAGGCCAAAACTGCATCTCTCTGGTTTAACTGAGCCACAGAATACATAGGTTTCCTGATATTACTTGAAAATAGTACCCTTTGCAGCAATTGTGCCATCAATCCAAAGGACAGGCCTCCCTCTGTGAACAGCAAGGCCAGAGACAAATAAATGGCCAGTGAACATCATGAATCCCCTTGTGACACGGCAACCCAGAGGAAAGGATAAAGTTCAGCACATTTGTATAAAAATAAAAATGGATGGTATATGTTCTGCAGCAATCTGAATTTCAGCTGGTCTGGCACCTAAAAATGTCTTGCTGATCTTCTTCAATGTCAGCTACCTCAGAGTACAGACTGCTTATCAGGACTTTTTAGTGAAAATATAAGCCTAAGTGGATTAACTTCCAAAAGGATCCCCACACCTTTGGCTAACAGCAAGGCAACTATTTCTGCAATGCAGGGTTTGCCTACAGACCAACATTACCACCTACAGAAAAGGAAAAGAAGCACCTGGGCACTGGACAGGGGCAAGAATGGAGCATCCAATTATCATACCTTGAAATTGCTCCTCCTTTGTCATTTCTCCATTTATGTTACAAACATTTAATGTACCTACAGTGGCAGACAACTCTGTGATCACCTTGTGGGCAGAGATCATGTCTTGTTTTTGCTATAAAAGACCATGAATACAGCATGGAACAAAATGTGGCCTTGGACTTCAAGGAGATCACAAAATAGCAGGAAGAGAGATCTATAACCCAATTAAAATTCATTATGACCAGTGTGGTGATAGAGGTAGGCATAGCACTTGGTCTCAAGAGATGGTGGGAGGCTTCCTGAGTGAAGTGGCACAGAAGGTGAGATCAGAGAAAGGGATAGTGCTGTGCCAGTTGAAAGGCAAAGGGAAGTACATGATCAAGGGCTTGGAGATAAATAGGAGCAAGACATGTTATGGGAACCTAAGGAAATTTACACTGGTTGGGGAGCCAAGTTTAGTCTGACTGATCGGGAGGAAGTAAGAGATGAAGCTGGAGAAAGAAGCCAGAGCCTGATCACAAACCATGTTAAGAAGTGTGAATTATCATTGCTGCAATGGGAAGCTATTGAAAGGTTTTGATCAAGGAAGTAGCTGGTTAACTTTGCACCCTGGGAAGATCCTTTTGGCTGCAGAGTAGAGGATGGATTGAAGGACGAGAGACTGTGTCCACATGGGAAGACTGTTGAAACAGTCCAAGTAGGAGATGATGGTGGCCTGAACTTGAGTGGAGACAGTGGTGAATGGAGAAAAAGTAGACAGATTCCAGAGGTGCTTCAGGAGCTATATTCAGCAAGACATGTGGTGTGAAAGAAAAGAAACAGGACTGGGTATTTCCATTCCCCAGGGCTGAAGTACGAGACTGGTGGCAGTGTCTAGAAAAGAAAGCAAGTTTGGATATGGATCAAGAGATTGTTGCTATCAAGAGGTGCATGTGGGCAAAAGCTAGTAGCAGGACTCCAAGGAATCGGCCACTGCTGGAGCCAGGGAAGCTGTGGTCTGAGTAATCACTGTGAAGCAGGATCTGGCTGGCTGGCGCTCGAGGGTGTCAAGAACTGTGTTCTCAAGGAACAGCTGGCTTCTGCAGACTAAAGAACAGGACCCCAAATTATACCATGCTTCTTCCATGTGTTCTGTTCCAATCAAGATAATCTCAGGGAGAGGAGTTGATGTGCTTCAGTAGATTCAGTTGCAGGAGACAAAGGCAAGGCAATATTTCATCATTGTGTGCGTACACAAATACCTGTTATTTCCCTGTAACTAATGGCAAAATTCAGTTAAAGAAAACCATGAATTGGAAGGTCTCTCCATAGTTCTCAAACTATTGTGGTTCTTCACTAGTTTACACCATCCAATTTCGTGGCATATTCTGCTCTCAATATTTTGAACAGTTTTATAATTATGTTTTCTGCCTCTTTACAGTTTTTACTGAGATCCTCTACTGAAGAAGAAATAAGGCTGGTAGAGAATAGGGGCCATGTGCAAAAATGGAAATCTGTATGTCAGCATGTCCTAAAAGTCAGTGGTCAGGAGGGAAGACAGGCAAAAGAAAGCAAGGCATGCCAAGGCAAAAGATGTGGGTTCCTGAGAGCCCCTGATTCACAGAGCTGAGATGGCTTTTGGTCCCAGGGTTTAATGCCAAACCTGCAGAGATCTCCTGAGACTATGAGGCCTCTGGGTGCCAGAAAGGGCCATGTGCTACACATGGTGGGTGCCCTCCTGAACCAATCTTCTCATCCAAATGCCTCCTTGCAAATCCCAACTCAAATGAAAAAACTAAAAGCTGTCAACTCTGATATATTAGGAAGATAATTCAAACAGCTGCTATTTGTATTTTATTTTTAGACATCATTTTTTCTCTTTCAGACAGATCACAATTTCTAAAATATTATTCCTTCTTCTAGGTCAAACAACATCTGTTGTATAAAAAAGAAAATAAACTATCTCACAATGGGAAGTTTACAACTTCCATTTTTATTGTGCCACAGCAATATCATGCAATTATTTTATTTTCCCTCTGAAGAAGTCATTACAGTCGATGGTGTCAATATCCCATGGATTAAGGGGTACCCAAGTAGACTGTGACACATTGTTGAGGCTTTTAGTGTCAATATATCCTTGGGTAGGCTCTGATATGATAAACCATAATCGCTCCAAATGAGAAGTTCCTGTTTATCATTAAGATGGAACCCTTCAGAAAGTTCCCTCTCACCACATTTGTGCTTCTCCCTGTCTTAGAATCTCTGGTAAATAACAAATGTGGATGAAGTCATCCCTGCAGCTTGGCCCTAATGATGAGGAGGGATGCTATTAAAAGAAGCAAAGGAGCAAATTTTCGACTAATGAGCAGGTTACTATAGCTAAAAATTACCTAAGAATCAACCTCTCTGGCCTCCTTTCAGTTTGACGTACATACTGTTTGCTCCTTCTGCCTGGAAAGCTCTTCCCCTTGCCTGCTCCTTACCTAGCTAACGCCTACACATCCTTCAGATCTTAGCACAGCTGTCATTGCCATCCTTAATCCCTTCCCCCACAGAATAGGTCAAAGCCCCTTATTATACATTCTTACCACACCATGTACCTTTCTGTTTTAGCACTTGCCACAGTTGCGATTTTATTTATATTTGTGCAATCATGGAACTGGAAGTTCGGAGTGTAGGGACCATGTCTGATTTGTTCATCAGTATATCCCTAGCACCTAGTATGGTACTTGGAATATAATGGGCATTCGATAATCATTTGATGAATCATCAAGCTCCCTCTTCCTGTATTGGTCAGGACAAGTAGCACTAGCTGCTGTAACATACAGCCCCCAAAATCTCAGTGGCTTAACACAATTAAAGATTCATTTCTCACCCACACTGAGATCTAATGTGGACTGGGTAGTCCTCACTGGAGGCTCCTTTCCATGTGATGATCCAGGCATCCAGGTTTCTTCCATCTAGTGATTCTGCAGTCTTCAACATATAACCTCCATAGTCTCCAAAGAAGTAGGAGAGAGAACATCGATACTCATGCAGGGGATTTTATGGCCAGACTTATAACAGACACACTGTCACTTCTGCTCACATCCTATTGACCAGAATCTAGTCCCATGCCCCAACATAACCACAAGCATAGCTGGGAAATGTAGTCTTCCCAAGGAGAGAAAACAGGATTGGCAAGTATCCAGTCCATCTTTGCCATACTCTCTGCTATAACTTACCATCTTCTACAACTATGGGTACTGTATTAGAGTTCCTCAGAGAAACAAAATAGGATGGCTGGACAGACGGGTGGACAGATAGATAGATAGAAGAGATTTATTAAAGGAGTTGGCTCACATGGTCATGGAGGCCAAGAAGTCCCACAGTCTGCCATTTGCAAGCTGGAGAATAAGGAAAGCTGGTGATGTAGTTCAGTCTAAGTCCAAAGGCCTGAGAATGGGGAAGCCAATGCAGTAAGTCCTGGCCTAAGTCCAAAAGCCTGAGAACCAGGAGCACCAATGTTCGAAGGCAAGAGAACATGGATGTCTCGGTTCAAGCAGAGAGAGTGAATTTATTCTTCCTCTGCCTTTTCGTTCTATGGAGGCCCTCAAGGGACTGGATGATCTTTGCTCAGTCTACTGATTCATATGCTAATTTCTTCGAGAGACACCCTCCTAGACACACTCAGAAATGTTTTCCTAGCTATCAGAATTCCTTGGCCCTGTCAAGTCGACACATAAAATTAACCATCACAGGCACCAACAAGAAATCTAATCAAACAAATAAATCCCCAACCATTCTGCCTCCTCCCTCTCCCACGCTCATACCCTACCTTTGCCATTCCTGATCTCAAATAGGAGTTAGGGGTTTTAAGTTACTGGTGTCTTGGATAAGAAGCAAGTAGATGCCTAGAGAAGTGCAGAACATAACCCAGGTCAGATTCCCTGATCAAAACCTTTTATTAGCTCCCCATTGCCTATCACACTGGCTTACAAGGTTTCCCATGATTTAAATCTTAACACGTCTCCAGAAGTAAGCAACTATGTTTAAGGTAATTCGCTTCATCTTAAACATTCATGTGAAATTTTGGCATTTGACATCCAAGATATACCCATGGGTGTTTAAATTTAGACAGTTTCCCTTGGAATTTCTAAATACGGTTATTATTCCAGGAAGATTCCCTGCCTTTATCCAATGGTTTTAGACGCTGCTTGGCATGAGTGCAAAGGTTTGAGCTCCAAGGCCCTGGAGGCCCTGAGTAACCGTGTGGTAAACCAACTCTACTGCAAAGAGCCTGGCAGAGATGCTCCTTACTTCCCAGGGCCCTGTATTAGCTTGCTTGGGCTGGCCATAACAAAGTACCACAGGTTGTTGGGGGGCTTATGCAAGAGAAATTAAGTTTCTCACAGCTCTGGAGGCTAGCAGTTCAAGATCAGCATGTCAGCAGGGTTTCTCTTGAGGCCTCTCCCCTGGACTTGCAGATTGGATTAAGGCCCACCTATGTGACCGTTGTCTATCTTAATCACCTCCTTAAAGGCCCTATCTCCAAATACAGTCACATCCTGAGGTACTGGGGATTAAGACTTCAGCACATGAAGTTGGAAGGGGAGGGACACATAATTCAGCCCATAACAGACCCCAAAGGTAATCTGAAGAGCAGGGACAGCCACAGTACTGCCAAAAGAAGAAAAATTCCCCCACTGAATTGATTGCAAGAAACAAATTGCCCCTCCCTCCACACACACACCTATCCATCCAGGTCTTGGCAGGTTTAGATTCAGAGCATTTTGATTTAGGAAACCTTTTCGTCGGCCTACCGGCTATGGAGGAGTTCTGTGCTATGTGGCATTGTTTTGTAGTTGGTTTTGCCATGGCTGCTGCACATCTCAAGCAATAAAAGGGATTTGAACTGCAATAGTTTGCCTTCTCTCTGTCTTTCACAGTGCCCTGACTTGGTTGTCAAGCTTTTGAGGAAAATCACAATTAAACACACACTTTCTGTGCTGATTCCTGCCACCCCTCTATTTGTTTTCTGATAAATATGCCCTTTCCCTAGAATTTTATTCAAATGCCAGGCTGTGATCGATTCTGGTGCCTGTCTTGTCCCTGTGTTCTGTGACAATCCTGCCTGTGTACGAGGCCCTGCCCGTTCAGAGAGATGTGCTCAGAACTGTCTCTCCACTCCTCCCCCAGCCAGCAGTCAGCAGCTGCTGAGCAGAAGTGGGTTTGGGGAATGCCAATGTGACAATCACACAGGTATCTGGGAGGACCTGAAGCTTGGTGTCGGCTGTGTGACGGCTTCAGGGAAATTAAGTGCAAGCTGTTTGGAGAATATTTCTCCACAGGACATTATGAAATCTCAGAGGTAGGAGTGCGTGGAGAGTGCCTGCTTCCCTCTCCTCCCCTCCCCCAGTTTCCAGGAAGACGAAAGAAAAAGCTGCAGCTTAGTATTTGATATTTAGAATTAATTAGAGCCCCAAATCCCATACCAGCCAGCAGGTTTCTTAATGAGGCCAGTGTATTCATCTTCTTCAGCCTACTTCTCCAATCCATATCCAACCCCCACAGGGACCATTATAATGCCTCACGATGCCCCGTGGCTTTCAAAGTGCTACTGCACGCTGCTGCTTCATCTGACCCCCACACTCACCCTGGTAGGTGGTCAAGACAGGAGCCATTCTCCCCACTTCCTCGATGAGTTTTCAGGGAGGTTGAGTCACTTTCCCAAGGTCATGCAACAAATAAGTAGTGGAAACTGGATTTGAACTCAGCTGGTCTAGCACCAGGGCCCATGCAGTTAATCACTGCTATTTTACGGCCTCCCTGGGAAGAGGCATGACTGTGTCAACATCAAGGAACCAAACCCAAGACTCCTGGGTGACAGAGTTATCCAGTTAGGGTTGCAGGATAAACTGCAGGGGGCCTAGTTAAATTTGAGTTTCAGATGAACGAAGAATAAATTCTTCGTACAGTATGTCCCCAAGTTATACCTATCTCAAATATTGCATGGTACATACTTATACATACTAAACTTTTATTCAATGTTTATCTGAAATTCAAATCTAACTGGGTATCTGGCTTTGTGTTTGCTAGATCAGCCAACACCATCCTCAGCACTCTTGTAACAAAGCTGGCCAGCCGCCAGGCCTTCTGATTTGCTCTGCCCGGGTCCTTCCCTTGCTTATCTAATGTCACTTTCTTCTACTGTTCCTGGCTTGGAGCCCTCCTCCTGAATTCACCTGTCCAATATATCACCAAGCCCCAGAGAGTTAGCATCTGCTTTGGTTCTCCCATCCAGCTGTTCTTCTCCACTCCCCAACCACTACCCTGAGCCAAAAGCCTATTCCCTCTCACCTGGATTATGACCAAAGCTCTAGTCATCCCACTCGACAGAGGACTGCCAGCCTTTTTCTTGACCAAAGCACAACGCATTCTATTCTAAACCCTCCGAAGACTCCCTAAGCTCTTTAGCGCAGCCCTCAAAGCTTTGCGGATCAAGTTCCAACTCAATGATGCCACCGCCTCTCTGGTCCCCCACCACTGCTGAATGTGGCCCCTAAGCCTGAGCCACACTGAGGATCCCAGCTTTCTCCAATACATTTATGCTTGCATCTGTCTCTCCACTGGCCTGGACATCCCCAAGTCCAGCCCTACCACTACTTCCACCCCACGGCCGCATGTGATCTTGCCTCTGGCACAACCCTCACAGCGCTTCCTGCCCCTTCTGGTACATGCCATATTATGTCTGGGTTCTTTTCATTATGGCACATGTCTTAGCTTCTTCTTCCACCATCTTATGTCCCTGAAGGACAAGAGCTATTTTGTGCAATTTGCTTTCCCTCCACATGGCCTAGCATAGTTTTTGGCACATGCTAAGTGTTCCATAGAAATGATTGGATATAAGTGAATGACTTGACCCCACAAATATTCTCTACTCTATGCCAGGACTAGGCCAAACCATGGGGCTAGAGCAATGACTAAGGTCTGGTCTTGTCCTCAGGGCACACCATGAAAGCAGAGCAACCTGCAGTTGGAATGAAAGTGAGTTACCTTGAGGCCAATCTCAGCCCAGTGTCTCTGCAAAGGGATCACACACCCAACTCCAGAATGCTTTGAGGAGTAAAGTAGGACTTTGCCAAATGACCCTTGAGAAGCTGGAGAGGGTAGGGAGGAGCAAGGAGGAAAATACATACTACAGCATGCAACAAAATATCCCCAAAGTCCTCTTTCCCCCTCTTCATCCCAAGCCCACCCTTCATGGTGACTGCTACTGGTTTCCTTGGCTGCAACCTAGAGTTTCTAAAGAGGCCAAAATGAAAACAACGAATTGTTTGTTCCCACCATAAATCAGTGAGATACCCTGTGATGGCCTTCTGGAAGTGAAGAGATAAGTCCTGAAAAGAAGAAAAGAAGAAGAGACTTTGAAGGAAGGACTAAAGAGGGGGTCAGGACTCCATATTGCTCCTCCATCTTTGATGATACTTTCTCTTCCAAGGCCCCCCTGCAACTTGCTGTAAATGGTCTCTAAGGTGGCCTCTTGGATGACCGCAGTGGTCCCACCTCCTGATATTTGTGCCCTTGTGTAATCCCTTCCTCCTAAAATTTGGATGGGACTTGATTCACTTGTAATGAAATGGAACATGAGAGAAGTGACAGGATGTCACTTCTGAGATCAGGTTACTGAAAGATTCCAACTTCTATCTGTTGGTCTGTTTCACTTATTCACACTCTCTCACCTTCTCTTGGATAGCTCACCTTGGGGGAAGCCAGCTGTCATGGCATGACACAGCACATGAGCGAGCTGGGAAAAGGATCCCCGAACTTAGTCAAGCCTTGAGATGACTGCAACTTCTTAGGAGACCTCAAGTTCAAGGCCCCTAGCTAAGCTTCACCCAGATACCTGAGCCATGCAAACCGTGCAGTCATAATTGTTGTTTTAAGTCACTAAGTTGTGGGGTGATTTCGTTATGCAGCAACAGATAACTAATACACAGCCGAAGCCCCTGCCTGCTTCTGCCTCAAGAGAAGTGATGCCGCTGGCTTTGGGAGCTAGCCAGCAGGCAAAGATGCAAGCACACCCATCCTATTTCACGTCCAAATGTCATTTTATAATGCTGCAGTCAAAACTGCTAGAGCCAGCAGTCCCCAGAGACAGTCGAGGGGCTTTTATAGCTGTTACAAATCCTGCTTCATGAATCCCAGACCCATATGCAAATGTGAAGCTCAACCTTTGATAAGCCATTTGATTTCCCTTTTAGTTAATGAAGTGAAAATACACCATTTTACACTAAGATTAAATTGCTAAAATGTTTCACTCTGGTCCCCAGTTAGTTGTAATTAAAAATAGAAAGAGAAGAGCAGGAAAGTCACTCACTTTCTCCGGGTGTCCTGAGGCATGGAAGGGGAAACTTGAACGGAGATGAGAGGGTGGGAGGAAAGAGCAGGGTGAGAGCACGGGGGGCAGCCTCCACACCCACTTCAAAAGGCAAAGGCTGTGCCCCCACGCCTGCAGCGGCGCCCCCCCCCCCGCTCAGCATGCCAGAGGAAATGCTGCCCCGTGTTTTCTGGGTAGGAGGAAGGGAGACAGGGTGCTCCACGGGTGAGTTTCAAAGGGCTCAGATGGTTCCTGACACACAGCAAGAACTCCAATGTATGAAAACGTGTGTGTCCCTGAGTGTATGGGTGATGATGGTGTATGGGTATCTGTGTGGGTGTGACAGAAAAACGGGTGAGGGAGTATCTTTGTACCTCCGTGTGTGTGCATGTGCATGCATTACATAGGTACTCAGGGGTGGGACAGAAAATGAATGAAGGCGTATATTACTTGTGTGTGTGAGAATGGTGTGCAGGTACATGTGTGTGGAGAGAGAATGAGGGAGGAGAGTATATAGGTATCTGTACAGAGACACACAGGTGTGAGAGAGAACGCATACGTACCTATGTGTGTCTGCGTGGGTGTTTGTGTAAGTGTATGAGTTAGGGCTCTATATGTGCACGTGTGGAGAGGGCTGTATATGCATGAATGTGGGTGTATGAAAGATCAGGGGAGCAGCCAGATATGTGCAGATGAAGGGGTAGATATGTGCGTATGTGAGTGCATGGGCAGCGCAAGGGTATATGTATGCGGACGAGCAACATATAGGTGAAGGAGGGCATATATGCGTGTACGTGAGTGTGTAGGTGGGGAGATCTGGATGTAAATGTGTGCCGGATATAAACGTGTGTTTGAGTGTCTTAGCGAGGCGGGTTGATGTGTACATGTGTGATGGTGTGAGTAAGCAGTGATGAGGGGCTTTGTGGACATGTGTGTTCCTGTATGGGTGAGGGGCGTATGTACTGTGTTAGCATTTGTGAATGTGTCTGTGAGGTGTATACATACTTGTGGGTGTCGGGGTATTCATGAGGAGGTTGTATATAGTGTGGATAAGTTTATGTACAGGTGAGAGGGTATATACGAATGTGGATGTGACAACGTATGAAGGAGGGAGTGGTGTGCACGTGTGTGCAAGCTCTGGGATGCATGGAGGAATGTATATGTAATGATATGTATGGGTATGTGAAGGGCGTGGCTTAAATGAGTGTACATACGTGCCTGCGGGTGAACGTATGGGTGAGGAGGTATATATGTACATGTCTGTGAGAGGGAATGGGTGAGGGTGGTGGACATGTACGTTGTGCATGTGTGTGTCCACGGTAGGCGTAGCATAAAGTGGTGTGTGTACGGGTGTGTAAGTGTGTTGGTGATGGCCATGTGTATACTGGTGAGGGATATATCCATAATCTGAGTGTGAGAACATATGGGTAAGCATGGACTGTGTGTGTGTGTGAATGGAATGCATAAGTACATGTACGTGAGTGTACAGTTAAAGGAAATGTGTGTGAGCGGATAAATGGTTGTCTATGTACTTCTGTTTGTGTCTGATTTTATGGGTGAGGTATAGATGCATATGAATGTGTATGTGTGTGTGTGTGTGTGTGTGTGAGGATGTGTATAGGTACAGGCGTGTATGTGTGTTTATGCATGAGGCAGGTCTACATGTATGTGTTTGTGAGAGAGCATGGATGGGGCCAGCATGTGTGTGTGTGTTTGTGCTTGAGTGTATAGGGTAGGAAGTTTACATTTACATGCGTATGCGCATGAGTGTATAGTTAAAAGGATGTGTGTGTAAGTTTATGGGTCTGTGTATGTGAGTATAAGTACGATAGGATGTAAATATATGTGTGCACATTATGAGATTACGGGTTTGGGATGTCTATATACATGTGAATGAGATTATGGCACAGATAGGTTTATACGTATGTGTATATATGTGCGATTATGAGAGATTGAGTGTAAATATACCTGTGTGAGGGGGTGTATATATGTGTTTGTGCAGAAACGTATAGATGAGGAGTCTATGTATGTGTGTGAGTGCAAGTGGGAGCTATATGGATCTGTGTGTGTTAGTGTGCATGTGTGTTTCCAGTGAGATATTTATGTATACGTGTGTATGTTAAAGTGTGTGGCTGTGGACAGTGTGTCCCTGTCACTGTGTGGGTCTATGTCAAGAGGCATGTATGTGTGTGTTTATGAAAGTCCTGATGAGGGATATACATTTAAGTGTGAGTGTATGCATTAGGGAGTATATGACTATGTCCTATGTGTGAATGTATGGAAGGGAGAGGTTTATATGTACTTGTGATTGTATGTGAGTGTCTGGTTGGGATATATGTACACATGTATTTATTCATACACACATGTTTATACCTACACACACGTGTATGTGTGTTTATGAGCAGGGGTAGAAGTAAGGGTGTGAATAGTGAGTTCCTAGTTGAGACAGTGTCTACATGTGTACATTTGAATACATATGTGAAGGGGTATGTATGTCTGTTCATGCTTTGATGATAGGGTGAGGGAGTTTATGTGTAATTGTACATGTGTCTTCTGGATGTGTAGAAGGGTAGTATCTGTGTGTATGAGTGTGTCTGCATGGGTGAGGGATTATGTGTGTATATGTATGTTTAAGAGTGTACAGAAAAGTGGAGTACATATATTTGTGTGTATATGCGTGAAAGTGCACAGGGAAGGGGTGCACATATGTGTGAATATGGATGACTGATTTGTGTGTGTCTGTACACGAGAATATGAACGAGGAGTTTATATGTACGTGTTTAAGTGTGTGTACAGTTTAGGGGAGTGCATGGGATGTTTGGGGGTAGCAGTGTCTATGTTGATAAGGGTGGCTATGTGTACACGTGTGAATTTGAGAATATATAGGTGACATGAGTGTATATGTACCTGTGTGTCAGTATACGCATGAGGTGGGGTGTGTGTGCGTGCGCGTGCACGCGTATGTGTAAGGGGGTATATTTGTGTATGTGTATGTTTGAGTGGACCCTATATGTATTTGTATGTGTGCCTGTATGTGTTTGAGGGTACTAGCAAGATGTATACATAGGTGTGTTTGTGAGGATATGGTCGAATGGGCTGTATATTTATGTGTGTAGCTTTTAAATAACTTCACTGGATTCGTAAGTATGTGCGAGAAAGTATATGGGTGAGGGTGGTCTATATACCTTGTGTGTGTCTGTGAGCATATATTTGTGTGGGTTGTATATGAAACTGGGCATGTGAGTGTATGAGTGTGAGAGGCGTTGTGAAAATGCATAGCACAGAGCATGGTACCTAATCAACTCATTCAGTAAATGTCAGTTGTCACACAGATACTGTTACAATTTTGATTATTAGCAGCAGATTCTCAAAGGAGCCCGTTGAGCTAACGGGAGTTTTACTTATGGAACCCTGCCAGGCAAGGGGGAAAGAGGGTGCAGAGGAAGGTCTGAGGAGAGCTGTGTGTCCTGGTTGTCTCTCCCTCCAAGGACGCCAGCCTACAACTGCCACAGTAAGTCCGAATAGTGGCCCAAACAGCATTTTCAGGCTCTGATGGGTACGGGCACAACTTGCCCCCTGCAGGTCCGAGAATCAAGGTTGTCTCTGGACAACTCCAACACGGCCAACCCACTGAGAAGCAAAGCACTGAGCAACAAAAATGCAGGTGTGGGACTGGGGGGTCATGGGGGACAGTGGGCCTTTATCTGAAACTGGTATCTGGTTCTTGCCCTTAATTCCTTTGTTTGAGACACTAGAGACTTCACTTCACACCCTAGTTCATGTGAACATTTAATAAGTGCCTAATACTGTGTGTTCCCGATCGGTGCTGATTGCAAGGGATCTGTAGTCACTCATTCAACAAAAACTTTGTGAGCGGCCCCTTTGGTCCGGGTCCCGTGCAAGGCACAAGAGAAAAGTCAGTCAGAAGAAGTCCTCCCCACAAGGAGCCCTCAGCCTTCACTTGTGCCTCTCTCTCTGGCCTGCCCCCCTTCCCTTCTGTAACAACCCACCTGCGTGGGGGGGGGGGGGGTCTTCTCAGCTGCTCTTGTTGGAAAGACTTGATTGCCCAGAAGGCTGAAAACCACCACATCAGTGAGGTGAGGGACATGTGCTTACCAATCACCTGGGCAGTTAGTTGGGCCGGTGGGCCCCCAAGCTCCACCTGCTGAGTCTCTGGTTCAGCATGTGTGGAGGGGCTGGGAATCTGCACGTTTCCACCCCCAGGTGATCATTAGGCAGGCAGGTCCAGAGAAAAACTCTGCGAATCACAGAGATTCAGGGCACAAAGGGACTGCAGGAGCCATCATTGCAGAGGTGAGGAAGGTAGGGGTAGGGACGGCCAGCGGCTTGGCCGCAGCGCGCATTCAGCCACAAGCAGCTGCTCAACAAAGCCATCAGCGGGGCCACAGTCCCACACCTTGTCCTTTCTGCACACTTTCTTCTGGCTACAAGGCAAGGGGCTCATCAGCTGGCAGGCAGCCAGGGACTGAGTAGCAAGGGGACAGAAGGATGCCTGAAGTCGCTGCATGCCTCAACAAAGCCTGGGCCAGTGGAAGGAAAACATCTCTGGGGCAGTCAGTCAGGACTACCATCAGCTTTACTAGCTGGAGCACAGAGCTGCTGAGTCGGCTGGGATTTGCCCATCATGCGCCCTGCTGCATGTAAGGATTCACTAAAACCTGATTTCCAAAGTTCTCTGGCCTTCGCTGCCCAGCTCCATCCTGTAGGGTCTCATAGCTCTTTCCCCGTGTCTTCCTACCACCTGCACGCTCTGCGCCCTCTGTGTTACTACTGCTCTAGGCTCCTCCAACAGGATATAGCTCAGGAAGACAGGGCCTTGGCATCACGCATACACCTCACCCGCGGTCCTGGAAATTGTGGGTGCCCAGAAATCGTGTATCCCTGTTGCTGAGCAAAACTCTGATGCTCAGAGTCCCCTCCACTGCCAGCCAGGATGTGTTCACTCTCTTGGTGGCCACATACGCTCCTATAACGGGGGACAGTGGGGAACAGGGCAGGAAATCACATCTCTAGGCCCCCAAAAGCCCGGGCACAGGCATAGTATCTCAGTCCTCAATGGCCCTGGGAATTACCCTCAAATTATGGTCAAAAAAACCAAGGCTTGGGAATATTAGGTAATTTACCCACGTGGGTAGTCAGTTGGCAGAGCCAGGTTGGAATCCGGGTTCTAATGAGGATTAAGTCAGCTCATGCCGGTGAAAGAGGTAGCCATGTGGTGGCGGATCTGTGGCACCAGGGGCAGGAACTGCCCCTCCCGGGGCTTCAGTTTCTACTCCCGTAACTTAACGGCACTGATTTCCCAAGTCTCCCTCTCTGAAATACTGGGTTGCTGGCAGGTGAAGTAGAAAGAAGAAAGCAGCAAGGCAATGGGATGGAAGGTCTCTAAAGTCATGAGACTTTCCTTTCCCCCTGTAACAGCGACTCGTTAACTAGGGTCCACGGGCAGGCTTCAAGAGAGCCATTGATCCCTGAAACAGTCCATGCAATGTTGTATGCATGTGCCTGGGTGAAGTTTTCTGGAGAACGCAGCTCTAGTTTTAATTTGAGTCCAAGACCCCAAAGAGGGTAGTAGAGGATGGAGCAAATCCTTCAGGAGGGCACCTTTACCCACTGGGCACTCACTCCCAGCTCCAGTTTTTGTATCACTGTGAGCATCTAATCTGTCTTAAAAGAGCTGTACTCAAGAATTGGGGGTACCATTTGCATATGACTTAAGTCAATTGACAGAGGGCCTTGAAATCAGATAGACTGGGACTCAATCTCAGCACTGCCACTTGCTGACTATGAGACCTCAGCCCACTTACTTCCCTTTGCTGAGCCTCAGGGTGGACACCTGAACAGTGGAAACAAGACCAGTAGAATTGCCATGAAAGTTCTATGAGCAAAAGTATTGCTACTGCCCGGCACGCGGTTGGCATTGGGCAAACATTATTTTCCTTTCTCCCAAGTCTAATTACAAAGTTAAGTTCTGATGATTCTTCAGAGTTGGCACTCTCCACTCTGAAACAGTTACTACTGCTCTTATTCACTAGGTATGCCAGGGACTGCCCCAAGTGCTCCACATTGACTTTACTCAGTTCATCATCACAACAGCCCACCAGGGAGGTGCTGTTCTCACCTACATTTTACGAATGAAGCAATGGAGGCAGGTGTTGATGTGCCCAAAGTCACCCAACTGATAGGGGGCAAAGCTCGGCTTCTGACCCCCAAAACCCTGATGCAGATCCATGCAAGCTGTTACGTAGTACTCACGGCTGTTGGTGAGCAGTAAGGGTGCATAAGCCTGGGTTTTCCTCAGGCTTCTGAGAGAAATCTCAGCTTACCCCAAACTCCAGGATCCTTGGCTCTGGCAAGGCCCTGCAGGTTCATGGCTAGATTACTCGTACCAGCCCACTCCCACCCTTCGGGCTGGACTCAACCATGTCCACTGAACTCGGGAAGCCAGAGTCATATCAATGCCTGCCATTATAATCTCTGCTCCACTCATTCATTCATTCATAAGGAAATCCATGGCGCCATCCATTCACTTGAGAACTCTGTCCCTTTTGCATCACTCCCTCTCTGTCCTTTCACCCCCTCTCACTTCTGCCTCATCCCCCATCACACATGGCAGTGAGTTGATGGCATCCTTTCACATGTTTCTACATGCTCATATTATCATATTTGGATATATGCACATGCACACACGTCCACACACACATGCACATTTGGGGTGGTTGGTCATTGTTTTATAGAACTGAGATCATACTGTGTACACTTGTCTGCACTTTGCTTTCCTCACTCAGCAATCTCTCCCAGGCAATCCCTCTAGGGCAATGGGCAAAGCTCCAGCTCAGTCTTTTTCATGGCTGTGTTCATATCCATCATCCACCTTGTCTTTTAGCCACGCTGAAGTACTGGCAGTTTCCCGAATACCCCAGACTGGGCCCTGCCCCAGTGCCTTTGCCCCTCCTGCTCCCTGGCCTGGAAAGTCCACTTCTCTGTCTGCCTAGAAGACATCTTCTCATCTATAGAGACTCAGCTCATGGCAAGATTTTCCTGGCCATCAACTGACCTGGAAGAATTGACCTTGCTCTCCTGTGTCCTCAAGGGGCTCTGAACAGACTTTTATCTGAGAACATTGAAAATGTTAGTGAAGTCACATGCTGATGTCTGCCGCCCGCAACTAGGCTCTAAGTTCCAGGAAAACATACTTGTCTGTTTTGTACACAGCCAGCACTCTATAGTTACCAAATAAATATTTGCTGATACTATGAATGAACAAATGAGAACGAATGAGAGCCTGAACCAAAAAGGCCTGGCAGTGGAGGGGAGCAGTGTTGGCAGACGTCAGAGGTATTTATGAGGTAGAACTGCCAGGACTTGGCAATTGACCTGAGTGTTTCTTAATTTCCATAAGAACATAAGCACCATGGAAGATCACATCTGTGTTGTTCATAGTTCCCTCCCCATGGCCTGGATTAAATAGTGCCTGGTATATAGTTGGTACTCACTAAATATTTATAAAATAAATGAATTCCACTGTATCCAGGGATCTCTGGCTTGGGCCTTGCCCCTGACCCTGAGGAAGGCGCTCTTCGGCAGGCCAAGCCTCTGACCCTGCGGGACCTCAAAGACTTCTGCCATCTGCTTGCCCACCTGAGCTGTCCAAATCAAGGTGCAGGATAATTCCTCCTCAGAACCTTCCTGTGGTCTGCACCTCAGCTGGCCCCAGCTATCTCCAGCCCAGGCCTGGGGCCGAGGAGTGGCTGTGTGTGCATGCACCCACATACACGTGCACAGCTGTGTGTGTGCAAATGGCACGTGTGAGTGTGATGCAGGATCCCAGCAGGGAAGCTCAGAATATTTCTATCACACAGAGAATGAGGGGGCTGAGCCCCAGGGTTCTCCTGGGAACACTAGAGGAAACCAAGGTTTCTCTGCTGCTGGGGGGTGGGGGAGGGCAGAGCTACCTCATTATCCTGTCACCACCAGGCCAGAATCCAGGCTCTGGTGGGAAACCTTGAACCTAAAGCAAACCCAGGAAGTAGACATAACTAGGTCATATTTACTGGGTGCCTTTAGGAACCCTGGGTCTGGGAACGGGTATAGAAGACCCCTAGGAGAGCTTCAGGAAGAAGAGACAACCCCATGTTCATAGCCCCATCCAAAGGAGGGGTCCCCAGAGGCTGAACACTGCTCATGAGGGGCAAAAAAAGGGAACAGGGAAAAGCAAGTCCTTCTTGGGATCCATGGCCACATTCGCCTACGGCCCCTCCTATAAATCAAAGCCACAGGCCCAAGGAATCATCATCCTAAGACAAAGCAGTAGCCTCAGCAAAGGCACTGGCACTGAAGAGTGCGGAAAGTTCCACAGGTATAGTGAGGAGCTCGGTTTGTCCCGAGGTACATGAAGGGCAGGTGTGAGAAGTGTGGTAAGGTGGGGGATTCATCCTGAGGGGAATGTGAGGGGAAGGAGAGCATGGCGTGATTGGTCGGGCCCGTAAAGGACACTCTGGTGGCAGTGTGGAGAACAGACTGGAGGAGGGCGAGACTGAGGAGATGTTTAGGAGACAGACTTGGCAGAGCTGGGCAGTGATGAGGGGCTGGAGGGCAGGCCTAAATGTCAAGGAGAAGATAGGAAGTTGTGGAAGATGGGCTGGATTTGAAGGAAGGCTGGACTGTGGGAGGCAAGAGTCCAGTCAAAGGTGACATGGCCCTACAAAGAGCCAGGAACAGAAATGACGAACAGAAGAGGAGCTGCAGGGGGATGTTTGTGCAGGTGGAGGGACTTGGAGGCACTGTCTTGACCAGTTGGAACTGGAGGTCTCAGTGGTCGGCTGAGTGCAAATGCTTCGCAGGCAGTTGGGATGAGGTCAGTGCGGGAGAGAACAACATCACATTGACCACATGAGATGACTCAACCCCCAAGCTGGGCCAGAACGACATCACCGACCCAGAACAGAGGCTCAGACAGATTGGGCAATCGTGGCCTTCAACTTGGTACAAGGTGTGTGCCGTGAAGCCTGACAGCGATGACTTCTCCCAACTTAAGATCTACCTCCCTTATGTATGGCTTGAAGGAGACGCATTTAACTTAGGTTTGGAATATAAAATGTTTATACAACCATTTATTCCATTAGTACCTTCACTTCCCACTTCAGAACTAAATGTCTCTACTAATTAAATACATTTATTTTAACTGCAGAAGCATTTATTTCCAAAATAAGGACATGTTAATTATCTGCAGAGTGAAATTAACCCCAGGATGCTAATCTATACATTCATCTGCCTGGATATATATTACCCGTGGATGCCTGGTTGTACTGCTCAACACGCTCCTGAACACAGGCACTCTGGCCACCTGGATCCATATCCTTCTCGTTATCCTCTTACTGAGAACGGCATGGCGGTGTGAAATGTGGAATTTTAATATCACTATGCTCATTCCCAACCTAAGGAGACTAGAGACTCAAGATTCACAAGCATGTGCCGATATAATTCAAGGGCATTTTTGCTGGGAGAGAAGGTAACTGTCTCCAATTACCCTGAGGAGTTTTTTGCTCATGTTTTATGAGAACTGACACCTTAATTCTCTTGTCACTGATACTTCCTAGACACGGGTACATATCTGTAATTCTCATGATAAGTCATTAGTATTAATTAAGCCACATCAATAGCATAATTTAGCTAGTCAGTCAACATCTTCTGAGAGCTCACAGTGGGGGCAGCCCCAACTCATAGCATTGGAGAGTTAATAAGGGTAGAAATGTAGCATGGGAAAGAGAGAGTTTTCTAGAAAGATGGGCATTCCTGTCTTCACAGCCACTGGGGAGTTACTCACAGAAACCTCAAGAAGGAGTGAGATCGTCTTTTATGATATGACATCTGTTTTTCTTCACTGAACAATGGAGTAGCAATACCTTGTAGCCATCTGGTACCAAAAGGGAGGAGATTCGGGAGTAGAATACACATGGTTCTAGCAGGGATTTGACCTTTGGCCAAATTCTGGCCTTTAGTCCACCTATCCTAGTCAGTCAGAAGCGAAAAGGTGAGAGAGTTCTTAGTTAACAGAATCCCTTCCTTCCTTCTTTCTCTCTCCCTTCCTACCATCCTTTCTTCCTTCGAGAATATTTATTGAGCACTTACTATATGCCAGGCACTGTACTAAATAGTGGAAGGACATTAGTGAACAACAACAACAACAAAATAGTCTCTGTTCCTAAAGAGCTGAGCTCCAAGAGAGGGAGGGGATATTTATAAAGAAATGAACAAAAAAATAATATTTCAGGTGTTGAAAAGTGCTAGAAAGAAAGAGGAGGATAAGGTGACAGAAGTGATTAGAGCAGATGCTATTTTAACACGAGATACTTCCCATGTATCACAGAGACATAGCAGTCCAATGACAGGGTCCCTTACACAGACAGGCACATAAGTCCAATGAGGTAGTTTCATATACCATACAGATCCCCTGGGCCCATGAAGAGGATAAGTATTCACTGACTACCAGATATCTCCAAAATGTTCTTTTTGCATCTCCATTCCCAGTCTTCCCTGGGATGATCAAAACATCACCCATCGCAGCGATTAGATGGGGTTAGGCCCATGTGACTTAATTTAAGCGTGGAGACTTCTCAAATAATTGCTGTGTGTCCAATTAGACTGGCTATTCCCAAGGCGGCAGTGGAAGTCAGCAGGAAGGTGGATATTCCCACTCTTGGGTACCCAGATTCAGGAGGTATACACATAGTGTCAGTAGCGACTGGAATAAATTCTAACCTTCAAAAGTGTTAGTGGGTGCTGTTGGAACTACAGACTGAATACCTGAGTGGCTTTCTTAGCCCAGTACTACGTGCCAATGCCTACAGAAACACATAGGCCTCACCATCTATTTTTCCCCTGGGGTAACAGCATTCCCTTGAGGATCTCCTGGCTCCTGAAGAGTGGTAGAATTGGAAGTGATGTTTCTATCTCCATTAATGAAACATAGGTTGGGCTCAAGGTAAGTACAAGAGGATCAAACTGAATGGACCTTGATCTTTTTGAGAGCAATCTAACATCAAGAACATGCAAGGGTACATTAAAGAGTTCCAAATTAAGGACTGAAACCCCAAATCCTGTGGCCAGCTATTCATCCTTGATTGTGTTGTGTGGAAGAAACATGGCAAAAAATATGAATTGCATTAGGTCATTTTACATATATGATTTTTAAACACACTAAAGTAGATTCATGTATTGTACCCTAAGTCAAGGTGTTTGAATTTGCTTTGCCTGGCAGCCAGTGTTTCTGAGGACTATACTCAAGAGGTGTGTATTATCAAATATCTCTGATAAATGACAACAGAGGAAGATTGCCTTCATATGCCTAGGGATATCTACCAACTTGAAAGAATCTCTCATGTTATTGAGGCTCTTGTCCCTTCTTAGTGGCCATAGAAAGTGTTAAAGATGTGAATTATCTGGGAGACTTAAGTTGTATAGATTACTATTACATATCAATCTGTTCATTTGTTTTTGCCCATCTCCTCCCACAGGAATGAATGCCCCATGATTGTTTTGTATACCACTGTATCCCCGGTGCCCAAATAAAGTCTGGCCCTGAGTAGATACTCAACAAATATTTGTCGCATGAATGAATGACATAACTTTTTGCAGTAGGTCTCTGGGAGAACACAAGTCACAGCCCCATAAGGTACTACTAGGTTGCCTGAAGAGGGCTGTTTATTCTGTTTTACTCTACACTTTTGAGAGATCTTTATATATCCTGGATGTAAGTTATTTGTCAGATATGCGCTTTGCAAATATTTTCTGTGCCTTGTCTTTTCATTCTTTTAATGGTGTCCTTTGAAGAGCTGAATTTTTAAATTTTGATGAAGTCTAGTTTACCACGTGGTTCTTTTATGGCTTGTGCTTTTGGTGTCAATCTAAAAAGTCTGCCTAAGCTAAGGTCACATTGATTTTCTTCTCCTATGTTTTCTTCTAGAAGTTTTACAGTTTTAGGTTTGATATTTGGGTCTGTGATCCATTTCAAGTTAATTTCTGATTATGGTGAGGTAATGATAAAGGTTCAGTTTTTTGCATTTGAATATCCAGTTGTTCCAACACCATTTGTTGGAAAGATTATCCTTTCTCTATGAATGTAGAGTATTTGTAATAGCACACTATTGAAAACATAAATGTTCAATAATAGAGGACCAGTTAAATAAACTTCAGCACATCTATTCAGTGGAAATCCACGGCACCATTAGAAACAAAGAAACAGCTCTACAAACACATTTAAAAGTAAAGTTCATTTGCATTTCCTTTTCTGTGAACTGTCTGTTCATCTTTTCATTCAATAAATATTCATTGAGTTCCTCTTGTGTGCCAAGCACTGTTCTAGGCACCGAGGACAAAGCAGTGTTGTCTGGTAGGGAAAAACAGACAATAAACAAAAAATTAGCAACACATTAAGTCTGATGATAATAAGAGCCATAGAGAAAAATAAAGCAGGGTAAGAAATGTAGGGAGTGTGGGAATGGAGGTTTATAATTTTAAATAGGGTGGTCATGGGGGACTTTACCAAGAAGGTGACATTTAAGTAAAGATTTAAAGGAGGTGAAGGAGTAAGCCACACAGACATCAGGGGGACAAGCATTATAGGCTGTGGGAACAGCAAGACCCTGAGGTGAAAGCAGATGGAGGAGAATGAAGAGGCCAGTATCACTAGAGCAGAATGAGCAAGTGGAGGGGAGCAGTAGGAGATGAGTGGGGACAGACGACAGATCACATAGGCCTTGTAGGTTACTGTGAGGACTTTGGCTTTGACTCTGAGTGAGATGAAGAGTGATTAGGGGGTTTCAGAAGAGGGACAGGTTTATCTTGTTGATTTGCAAGAGCTCTTTATATATTAAGATTACTTCATCTGCCATATGTTTTGAAATTTATTATTCCCCATTTGTCATTTATGTTTCAACTTTGCTTATAATATTTCTTTATGTAAAACCTGTTAATCTTGACTTAGTCAGATTTACCAAATTTTTTGCCTAATGAACAGTTGTTATTGGCTTACCCAGAATTAATTTTTGCTTCATCCAGTAATAGACCACAACGTTCATTTGGAATCCATTCTTCTCCCCACTCCTCCCTCCTTGTAATATGCATGGTTTTAGGAGCCTGAGGTCTATTGGAAATAATCAGGCCTGGCTATGCCAAATACTGCATTCCCTAGCACATGCTTTCTTCAGTCAACTGTGACTGGTTTAAGATAGACATGAGACCTCAGCTGCTCCCAGGGCCCAGCTATTGGCTTCCAGTTCCACATCCTCCTCTGAACAGGAGATCAAACTCCATAGCAGGCTGCCTAAATTACCCTGTGCCCAGCTGTTTGCAAGGGGGTCTGGGGGACTGAGATTCTGCCTCTCTCCACTCCATACCTCTTTCCTATATGAACAATAGAAATAAGCAAACTTGTGATCTATTATCTACATTATCTCGACCCAAATCAGAGGGAAAAGGAATAAGTCAGCAGTGCCCAAGAAGTTCTCAAGCCCTCAGACTGAACTTTACCTGTACATACAAAATATATATACCTCTTTCAACACTTTTATTGGCTCCCACTATTTCCCCACCCAGTGTATAAAAATAATAACTACTTCATAGAGTTAGGAGGAGTTAAATCAGTTACTATATTTAAACCACCGGGGGCCTGCAACAAACAAGTGCTCCCTTAGGGTGGACCTACAGTGTCTCCTCTTCCAAGACCATATTTAGACAAATGTTTCTAGTTTCCTCGATTATGTTATTTTCATTTGGGGAGTGGTTTAGTGTCTTCGGTGATCTTTTAAGTGCCTGAGCAGTCCCTCTTTGATGACAATCCTAATAGAACTGCTTTTCCTTCTAGTATGTGAAAATGCATTCCATTTCTATGGTCTTGTGAGAAACTAGATGTTGCCTGTTGGTGTTTAGCTAATCTGATTTTTTATTTCCATTGTCTTTGTACTTTAGGTTTTGCTTTTTGGAGAGACCTGTTTTTTTATATTACTTTTTGCTGTCTCTACTTTTTTTCTAAAGCACAATTAAATATTAGAGGTACTGTTTATTTGAATTTATTTTATGGATCAAAAATTGCATTGAATGTATATGTTAACGTAGACTGATTCAACATTGGTGTAACGTTGACACCCAATCCAAAGCCGGGATATGTCTTTCCATATGTTCCAGTCTTCTGTTATGTCCCTCAACAGTTTTTTTCATATGAATGTTGCATTTTTAAAGTTTATTCTTGTTTTTTCAATATCCTTTTTAAAAATTATTTTCAATGTGGTCTCTTCTCTGTTTGTTCTACATCAGGAATAGGCAAACTATGGCCTATGGGCTAAGTCCAGCTCACTGACTGTTTTTGTAAATAAAGTTTTGTAATAAAGTTTAAATGGCCATACCCAATCCTGTGCATATCATCGATCACTGCTTTTGTGCCACAGGGGCAGAACTGAATAGTCATAACAGAGACCATATGGCCTGCAAAGCCAAAAATATTTACTATCTGGCCTCTTACACAAGTTTGTCTATCTCTGTTCTATATTTTTGATCTGGTTGTTGAATAAAACAAAGCTATTAATACCTGTATTTTAATTTTACACCCAGCTACCTTGCTAAATGTGTTTATTTTTTATATTTTTACAGCGTTTATCTTAGGTTTTCTAGGTATAACATCTGCAAATATTGATAATTCTATTTGCTAATATTTCATTTAGAATTTTTATATATTCACAATGAGAAATTCATTTTAATTTCCTTTTTGTGTTTATCAACCTGGGTTCACTCAGAAAAACAGAGCCACATATAGTCAACACATATAATCAATGTTTACTATTACTGTACTTAATCCTTAAGTATCCCAGAAGTGTTACTATAGAAATCTGGGTTTAATTTTGAATTCTTTGAATTATCTAAATTATTTGAATTATGACTGTAATAATTATTACTGTAATAATTTGGTGGATTCCAAATGAAAACTGAGGCCTATTACTGGATGAAGCAAAATTTAATTCTGGGTAGGCCAACAACAACTAGCTATTATGCAAAAGAATGATAAACTTGACTAAAGATTAATTTGAAGTTTTTGAATTACTATAGAAATCTAGGCCTATTTAAATTTTGGGAAAGCTAGTGGAGCAAGCCAGCAGAATCACTGCAGAAGATCAGGAAAGTTGCAATTGGAAGGCCCAGGAAGCAGACACTGAAGATCCAAGTCTGAAGCATGGAAGTGAAGGATCCTCAAATTCTTCCTGGGAAACTGCTGGAATTCTCAAGAACCTCTGAGAAAGCTCCCATTCTGCAGCAATGAAGAAGTTGTTCTCAAGCTACTGACAAGAAGTCATTGTGAATCTCTCATCTGTCCTTATGTCTGATTGCACTATATCTCAGAGACAAATGACTTCTACTTCCCTCTGCCTCCTAAATCTCATGAGAGTTCCTCTCACTTGGTCACCTCTAACCCAGAACACGTACAGGGCAGGTGATTCTGGGAAATGTGGTCCCTGGTTTCTCCAAGGGATGGGGATGATGCCAAGTTGACAACAGACAATCTAGCATCTTTTTTAAGCTTTGGTATCAATGCTTTCTTTGCGTTCTTAATATATGATCTGTTTTTGTGATTATTCCATGGGCCTGTGAAAAGATGTATTCTCTGATTTCAGAATACAGAATCAATCTATTTTATTGATTAGGTGTTAATAAGGCAGATTTTAAAATTATATTTAGTAATATACCTTATTAATTTATTTACTTAAATCCCCTACAATTATTTTTTGACTATTTGTTAAGGAATAGTAGAGCTAAATTAAAAACTCCTACTTTGTTTGTGTTTCTAATTCTCTTTGTATTCCTCTAAATTCTGCTTTATAAATTTTGATGGCATGTTACTTAGTGCATAGATATTCATTGCTGTTAGACCTTCATTATGTATTGTACCCTGCCCTTCTTTGTCTCATTTTTTTCTTGAATTCAACTTTATCTAATAGCAATTTTCAAATGTCTGCTTTCTTTTAGTTCCATGTGTCTTATATGTCTTTGCCCATTCTTTTGCTTTCAATTTTTCTGAGTCATTTCATTCTAGGTAAGTGTCATATAGTCAGTAATTAATTGCAATTTGCTTTGTCAATTCAATATCAGAGTCTTTTTTTCTGTGTATTAATGTGGTAGATACATTTATTATGATGTTACGATTTTTAAAAAACTTTGATTTTCTGCTTTGTTTTGTATGGTGTTTCCTTCTGTTATTTTGGAAGGTGTATTGTTTCTCAATTCTAATGGATATCTTTATGAGAATAATTGTACATACTGTACTTAATCCTCTACTTACTTAGCTAGTATCTATTGATTTTTTAATAGTAATAAACTAAATAAATATACCCCTACTTCTAACTTCTCCTTTCTTCCACCTCCTAATTTTGTGAGGAATGCCATTAGTCCTAGTTCTTCTAGTTCTTTTATTGGTTAAATTTATACAATTAAATACACTTATGCCTTTTAAACTTTAATGGCTATTCTTAAAAATATCTTTTGTCCCCCTCCATTTATTATGAAAAATAAGAAAATCAGCAGCACAATCTCGTTTTCTCTCCCCTTCTAACCCCTAACTTTTGTTTATTTTAGAATTTCTCCACTGTCATAGTTGACTACATCTACATTTTGTTTTTTTAATGCTCATTCCCATAATTGTTTTAACCTTTAACCATAATTTTACATTTATTTTTGCCACAGGTTTTCCCATTTTTTGGTTCAACTTCATCTTCTAGTACCTTCTTCAAAAGTGTTCATGAGAACTATGCTCCCTGAATTCTTGCATATTTGGAAATATTGGTCTGTTGCCATTATACTTGAAAGGCAACTTAGGGAGGTAAAAATTATTGGCCTATATAGTCTCTTCCTGAAGACTTGGTAAGCATTCCTCCACTGTCTTCTAATGTTGAACATGGATGTGTCTTCATCCAACTTGTGTTTTTTATTTTATTGTTATTGGTAGTTGGATCATTTTTGCCTGGTTTCCCATAGGATTTTTTCCTTTATCTTTTAATTCAGGCAACTTTACTAAACTATGGTTCTTTGCTGACTAATCTTTTTGTTTTTCTTAAGACATACTGTGCCCTGTCAATTTTTATTTTTTTTTTAAGATTTTATTTATTTATTTGAAAGAGACAGAGAGGGGGAGAGGGAGAGAGAGCCCACAGGGAGAGGGAGAATCAGACTCCCTGCTGAGCAGGGAACCCAACATGGGGCTCAATCCCAGGAACCTGAGATCATGACCTGAGCTGAAGGCAGCTGCTTAACTGACTGAGCCACCCAGGTGACCCCAACCCCATCAATCTTTAGACTCAAATCTTATTTAATATAAAAAAAGTTTTTTAAAATTATATCTTTGAATATTTTCTAATTTTTAAGGTTTTTTCTTCAAGAAAAAAACATTTTTGCTTATGTTGTCTCTCTCTCCTTTGCCTGTCTTCCATATCTACAATTTTTCTGTAATCATTTTTTAAGTTTCCATTTTATTTTGCCTAACTGTCTCAAGGTTGCCATCCAAATTTCTGTTGTCATCAGTGTTTACTATTACATCAGTTAATAGTATGATGATACTATGTCATCAGTTACTACAATTTGCAAAGTAGTCATAATTTCTGTGCTTTTAGCTTTCTCTTCCACTTCGTGTCCTAGACATAGCCAGCTTAATTTGAATCTCCTTCTGTTACCTTTCTTGATTCCTTACGGCTCTGCATTGAGCTTTTAATTCATACAGGATTTTTTTTAGTTCTTTCAATTCTAAGACAAATATTTAGTCATAATTTTCATCAGTTCCACATCAAAATACTCATACTACGTAGGCTTAGTTTGCCTTTTTCTCCTGTTATTCTTCACCATTTTGTGATATTTTTGTACAAATCTCCCGGTTCCCCTTGCGTTACCCAGTTCCCCTTGCATTATTAGTCATCCTTAAGTGAGCAGAAGTCTTCCTAAACCAGGTATTTGAAAGGAATAGTGTGGAAAAGGGGCCATGGCAACATTCTGGGTTAGCAGAAAATCCCCCGATTTCTAAAAAAAGTTCTTTACAATTCATGGTCTTGTGGGAGAAGATGGTGGGGTGGGCCTTGTGGATGTGTTTTTTGTGTGACAGAGAGTGACAAAGAAGCAACTTAAACTTTCTTTCTTTTTCACACACAAAGAACGGCCACTATTGAGCTGCTTAACACCCACAAGTTTTCTCCCACATATACATTTACAAAAATGGAGTATATGTGAGTTCTCTCACTCATTTCTATCTCCCCTGCCATTTTAAAGTATTCAAAGGGGTTTGGGAGCCTCCTGCAATCCAACATGCACCCAGATCTTACTGTTCCAAGTAAAGAACTGTTGGCTTTGCCCTCAGGGTAGACCACCTAATTTGGAGAATTTTGTGCTTTGCCAGCTCTCCCCAAGATCTGGAAAGACATTTATCCATTACTGGAGTCCCCATCACTCCAGTCCAATGTTCACTGCATGTGACATCCCGTCTAATTTTTGTGGTTCATGATTAGAGGTGTTTCCTAGTTTCAAAAAACTAGAGTATCTTTGTTTCTCATTCCTTTTTTTTCCAATTTGGTGTCAGAGAAAATACATTCTTACTCCCGTATCTTAGAACTAATGTCTAGGAGGAACCTAGACTGCTCATTTAGATCTGTTGTGCTGTACATGGTGTGGCAGAGACTGCTACCTGTTCATGAGAATGTAGTTCCTCTTCTTCTTGAATATACAAGAAGACTACATTTCCCAGCCTCCCTTGCAGTTGTTTGTGGCCACATAATAGAGATTTAGCCAATGGAATTTAGGTAGAAGCAAGGTGTGCCAATTCTAAGCCTGCTTCATTAAAAATTCCAACATGTATTCTTCTATACTTTCCCCCTTTTGCCCGATTAAGTTAGAGACAGCCACAGTGACACTGACAGCCATATGCTACAGAAGGTAGAGCCCCCTTCAGCCTGCACCCCTGAATGACTGGGTGGAACAGAGGAACAGAGCCCTCTGTCAATCTGAGACCATCTTGGATTGTTTCAGTTTGTTTTTTTTTTTAAGGTTTACTTATTTGAGAGAGAGAGCCCGTGAGTGGGGGGAAGGGTGGAGGGAAAGAGGATCCTTAAGCAGACTCCCAGCTAAGCACAGAGTCCAATGTGGGGCTCGATCCCAGGACCCTGAGACCATGACCTGAGCCAAAATCAAGAGTCAGTTGTTTAACCCACTGAGCCACCCATGTGCCCCCATCTTGGATTGTTACACAAGCAAGAAATAAACTTCGACTGTGCTCAGCCATTACATGTGTGGGTTTGTTTGTTAGTGCAGCCTAATCTAACCAAAACAATATAGTAATGGAGGCAAGACAACAGGGAAGGCTATTCAGTATATAATTATCCTTAGAGATGATTATAAAGATTATAAGAATCAAACACCAATGCTGGCTGCCCCAACATAGACCAGAATAAGCAGTAATATGATGCCAGAAAGAGGTGCCATGGCTATGAGAGGGAGACTGACCATTGCTATGGACAGAAAAGTAAGAGCAAAGTAGCCAGCCCCTAGAATCCTTACAATAAGGAGGACTGGAGCCTACCAGTATATAAAATACAGGAAGGAAATAGGACAGGGCAATCAAGGTGAATCAAGGACATAACCCTTTGCCCAGAAGAGAATTTAAAAGAAAAACTTCCTTTACCTATTTCACGCTGAAGGGGCCTTCCAGCTGTTAAAGTCTCTATACTTAAATAAGACGGCATCGTCCAGACTTTCTGGGACCCAGAATGAATTAGACCATGTAGCTGACGGGCAGGAAGGAAAAGACCCAGGTCATAAAGCAGCCCTTCTGGCCACTGCCATCTAGCCAGCTCCTGCCCTCAGAAGAACGAAATAAAGAAGAATCACTTTCAAGCTTCCCCTTCTCTACAAAGGGATTTGAGATCCAGACCTCCTCCTAGCTACTGTTTCTGCTTCGTTCATTTATCATCCAGTCGCTGAGCATTACACTAATAAGACACTAAACATTATATCAGACACTAAGCATCATACTAATAAGAACAGGGAAGACAATGACTCTTTACCAATGCCCGATGAGAATGAAGACATGGCCCTTCCCTCCAGGAGCTCATGGTTTCCCCTTGGCAAGGCGCTTACTCCCCAGGCCAGACAGACTGTGGAAAAGCAGCAATCTCAGGTGGATTCATTGGGAAGCTAATGAAGATTCAGCCAAGTGGTCCTTATTTGCAGGGACCCCTTCCAAGGCTCTGCACTCGATTTTGTACTTGTAATTTTGACTTCTTTTTTCTCAAAGAGGTACCCCAGGGGCGCCTGGGTGGCTCAGTAAGTGTCTGCCTTCGGCTCAGGTCATGATCCCAGGGTCCTGGGATCGAGCCGCACATCCAGCTCCCTGCTCGGTGGGGGGCCTCCTTCTCCCTCTCCCACTCCCCCTGCTGTGTTCCTTCTCTCACTGTCTCTCTCTCTCTGTCAAATAAATAAATAAAATCTTAAAAAAAAAAAAAAAAGAGGTACGCCAAATTACATAAGCTTCAGGCCCTATAAAATCTGGATCTTCTTCTTGGAAGCCAAATAGCTTGATCAGAAATAACTTCCAGGGCTCACCGGGTACTAGAGCAGTCGTGGTTAGATATTTAAATAAAAATGCACAGAATATGCAGGACCTTCAGGCTGAAACCAAGGCTCTTCTGCGGCTGGTGTGCGTGACGTCCAGGACACAGAAAGCAGGGCATCGCCACCTGCTGGCAGAAGACCAAAACTGCACCACATGGCCCGGACTGCAGACACGGCTTTGTTTCCCTTTAAGGGAATAAATAAAATCAAGCAAGCAACATCATATGGGGTTAGGAAAGTACAAGAAGGACTCAGGAGCATGCTCCCCCAAGAGAGCCATCACTTCCGTTTTGAGGAACACCTTCCAGGTCCTGTTCACAGGCACCCACAGTTTCACTTGGACATAATGGTGTTCTAGATGGTCTTGTGTGGTAGAGGCATTTTTTTTTTCACGGATCATAAGCATTTTACGTGCTTCCACATCATCCTCATAGCCCACTGTTTCAACTGCCAAATCATATACCAGAAGGGCCCTAAGTGATTTCAGCAGCCCCCCCAGGTAGCTTCCTTATACAACTGTCACAATAATGCTGTAATGGCCACTTTTGAGTAGAGAACTTTGTCTTTCCCAGGGGTTATTTAGGGAGAACTGGGGTGGCCAAATCCCAGGCCATGGCCTGGCTTAAGGGAAGCAGGATTTCAAAGGGCAGGGGGGCCTGGCCTCGAGCTAGGGCTCAGCAGACACGTAGTGGATGAATAATGAGCGAGAGAATGAACAAGTGAGTCTGCCAGTCAGTGAATGACAGGCAGAGTGACCCCAAGGGGGTTGTTCCGATCTGCCCAATCCCTGGAATATTCCAGTGTGCCAGTCTTACCACACTCTCATCAACACTGACAACCAGTATTCAAGAGAATTTTGGCCAGGAGGTTTTTGACATTCTGCTCTGGAATCTCTGAGTTCCAACTGCTTTAACAATTTACATACTCAGTCAAATGTAGAATCTAGTGAATTATTTATAGCAATTTCACTCCACATATTGAAAGGGCATTCTACATTAATCAATTACAAATTGTGATAAATTGCTTTCTAAAAATTATACATGTGAAACCCAGAGATTGCCAAGCCCCTCTACCGGGCACGCTCACGTCCTGTCCACATGCATTTCTGGCCAATGCTGGCTGGCTGAGTGATCAGCAAACAGGCAGGAGGCGCACTGAACAAACAGCTGACCCAGAGTGAGAGGACATGGGTTTTCTTCCTATTCCTACCATGGATTTGCTCGGTGGCCCTGGACAATTCACACGCCCTCTCTGTTCCCTTCTAAACTGAAGGGCTAACTTCCTTTCCGAGGTCCTTCTGAAACCAGAGTTCTATTAGTTTATTCGATCAGACAGTCTCAGACTTTGCCGAGATCACTAGGCCTAAGAAGGCCCTGGGGCTTCCTAGACCAAACACTCCCAATCAAGACCTTAAGAATGGGCCCGAGTCGTCAGCCATGTATACAAGAGAGAGGCAGAGGCCACAGAATAGCCCACTGTCAACCCAGGAACTAGGGTGCAGATGCGGTAATCATTCTCCAGGAAACAACTCACGAGCACGGGTCTGACCCTGTGGTATGCCCACGAGACAGTGCGTGCCTTCCCGCCAGGCAGGAGGCTGGGCTACCAAGCTCAAAATGTCACTCAGCACACTTTCTGGCCCCACTCTGGGCCAGGCCAGGCCAGGCCCTGGAGAACTCCAGAGACAAGGCAGGCAGGGTGTTTGTCCCCACGCAGCTCACAATTCAGGGGAAGCAGTGGGCCCACAACATAGTTATGAATCTCCAAATAGAATTGCTGAGTTCTTAAAGAGGGTTCAAAAAAAATGCAAGGAGAAGTTAATTTAAACAGGGTGGGGAGGTCGGGAGAGATGGGCCAGGAATGGCTTCCCGAGGAAATGTCACTTGTGATGAGTCTTAGACAAGTTAGATTTTGACAGAAAGCAAGAAAGCAATAAGAAGGGGGGCAGGGAGGCAGAGGTCCTGTCAGAAAGCACAGCGTGAGCCAAGGTCTGCAGGCAGGAAAGCACGGGGTGGGGCAGAGAGCAGTGAAGAGCACAGTTCGGCTGGAGCACAGGAGGCCCAGAAGGACGCCCCTATCATCAGCAGGCTCTCCTGCTCGGCAGGGGTTCCCCGTGGCTGGGAAAGGAACAGATCAAAACAGGTCCCGTTTGAGGCTTGGCCCAACAACGGGGCCGGCTGTTGACCATGACCTCCTGCCCCTGATGTCGTCCCATTCTTAAGGCAGTCCCTGAGTTGTGCTGAGACAGATGTGCATTGCAATGTAGGAATCAAGAGCCTCTGTCTCATTTTCTTGGCTTTAAGAAAACCTAAGTGAAACAGTGAGGTCTCCCAAGAGAGGGAGGAACCAGGTTGTTCCCCAAGGAAGAGGAGGCTCCTCCACACGGCTATTCTCACCATGCGGCGGGGGCCTGCTCAGTGCCCCTGCTGCCAGGCCTGATGCTTCCCATATGGTCAGCTCAGATGCGCAATACTCCTCAATTTTTATTATTTGAGCAATATAATCATTATTGCTCTCGTTACCCAAAATCACATAAACACCCATTTAAGAGTAATGTAGGGATCATTTTTCTCTTTTATTTGATGAGACGATCTTTCTGGTTGGCTCTTCTAGCAAGACGGGTGGGCAGTGGGGAGCAGCCTGCCTCATCACACTCTCTCCTACGTTTGCTCCTCAGCCGCATGCCCCACAAAGCCCACCCCTGCATGTTAGGTAAAGGGCCCATGGAGGCCTCAGATGGCTGAGCAAGGGCCAGGGGCTCCGTGGCCTGACATCCTGGGACATTACCAACGGGGAGTCATAACTTGTTTAGGGTAGAGGGCAACCCAGTGATCTACCTACATCGGGAATGGCAAATGGGATCCATCTCACTTTCCAATTCTGAATGACTGGGAGTGTCTTCCCTGGGGTGATATGTTAAGAAGGACTCTGAGGCAGCATCTGGACCCTGTATGAATAGGCCTTCCCTGGAGAGATGAAGCTTTCAAAACCTTTGGGCGGGGGGAGGGATTGCTAAGCCATCATAGACTAAATATCTACCTTGTGCCAGACGCTGTGACCACTCTCTCCACCATATCCCCCTGGACTTTGCCCTTGACCTCCCCCCCACACACACACCACACACACATATTAGGGAACAGCTAACATCTCAGGACAATTCACTGGGCCTCTCCCCTGGACCTACTTTTTGAGATCAGGCACCACTCTCCACTCTTTGCAACCCCTAGAGCCCAGTATAGGGGCTGGCCCAGGGCCGGCTCTCAGGAAAGAGTCCCTTGAGTCAACAAATGGGTAAACCGGGGTGGGGGGGTGTCCAACTCCAGAGCCCAAGGTCTTCCTCCTGCGGGGCATGACCTAGCTTCCTCGGGGAGTGCCAATCCCTACAGGGCTGGGCCTGAAGATAGGCCTCATTTGTACTTGCAAGGCCCTGAGGCTCTGAGGTCTGCTTGAGCATCATTCCTGAACCGTACTTTCCAAGCACATGGACACAAGTCTGTCCCATCCCTTGAGAGCCCTGCTGAAGTATGTGTGCCCTCGTGACCTCTTGAGGGGCAGAGGAAGTGAGAAGGCAAGTGGGTCAGGTTCTTGGGGCTGTCATGACGAGGTACCACAAACGAGGTGGCTTAAACAACAGAAATGCATTGTCTCACTTCCAGAGGTGAGAAATCTAAGCTCCAGATGTTGGTAGGCTTGGTTCCTTGACTTGTAGAAGCCTCATCCCAATCTCTGCCTTCAGGTTCACACGGCGTTCCCCCTGTTTGCAAGCCAGCTCCGTTTCTGAACTGTGCCTTTTTACAAGGACAGCCATCATACTGGCTTAGGGCCCACCCTCATGAGCTCAGCTAAACCTGATTACAAAGGGTCTGCAAAAACTCTCTTTCCAAACAAGGCCACACCCCAAAGTACTGGAGGTTAGGGCTCCGACATAGGAATTTAGGGGGAACACAATTCAACCCGCAACAGCAAAGTGTAGTCGGAGGACAGAGGTCAGCCATGAGCAGGGAGGTCACAGGAGCCTAAAAGGCTTTCTGAGGGAGGGCAGAGAATGGGGTGCCGGAAAGACGGTAGGGACGGCGGCCCTGCCTCTGCCTGTCTGGCTTGTTGGGTTGTTGTGGGGAAAGACAGGAAGACGTGTTTTTCTCTGACAGGAAAGCCCAGCTGACTAGAGTTACTGAGGCACCGAAGACATAGAGCTTCACAAAGTCCTTCCTCTTTGTGCTGGAACAAGCCAGTTGCCCTCACCTTCCATAGCTTAATTAATGGTTGGCCACAGAGTACAAGCAACTGAGTCTTTCTTAAACCAGGCGGCAGGTGGTATGTGATCCTATATGGAGAAGCTGTGGCCCAGGGCGAAGGGACTCACCCGAGGTCACCCCGCGAGTTAGAGACAGACTGGGATCTCACTCCTCAGTTTCTAGCATCTCACAAGAACTCCCAGATCGTGGGGATGGCCGAGCCCAGTGTTCTTTCCACAGCTTCCCTTCCTTCAGGACGTCAGCTGGCTGGTCATGCAAGGAAGGTGGTAGCAGGTTTTCCCACCCTCTGCAGGCCCTGGGGATTATCTACAGGGGCCTTCTAGAAATACCTCCTTGCACCAGAAAAGGGATTCCTAGTCGTGGGCAGGGGGAGGGGGTGCATTCCCAGTGCTGTGTTGAAGTACGAGCTTCATGCAAGTCATGTGCCCCCCTCTTCCCCACGGAGACAACTGTCGCTGCCTACTCTCTGGCAGCCTGTCCTTGGAAACGCGTCACCTGACAGCTCAGGGCATCAAGTGAAGACTACGAAGTGGAGGTTTAGGAGAGGGCCCCGATGGACTAGCGCAAGGACTCTGTGGCAGCCACTCCAGCTGCTCGGATGGAGGGGCAGGAACGGGGGGTGTTGGCCTTTGTCCCGTTCTTCAGTGGCTACTCAACAGGTGGCCGGGTAGCTGAGCTTGGGAGCCTAGAAGGTGAGTGAGGAAGGGTCTGTAGAGGGCAGCGTCCAAACCTTCTAGGTGCTGAGAGCTGGGGGCACAGCAGGAGTACCAACAGCTGCGTGCTCCTCAGGAGACACTGGGCCCTCACCGATAGTCCCAAAAGACAGTGTGTGCCCAGAAGGATGTCCTCTTCTCCGAGGGAGTCACTGCCTCCCGTGCCAAGATGCTTGTCACTTAGCCATTTGACAAAAAGGCGGCCCTTGTAAATGTCTCCTCAGCAAGACCCGCGACACACAATTTGTCTGGGGACACTTGCATTTGTCACCTTTCTAACTGCCAACTATTATTAAAGGCATTAGAATAGACCTAGAGTAACTATTTCACCATTAACATAGAGATGGCTTTTAAGTTGTCCTGGAATAAAAGAAATCGTGAGACCATTCAAATGTATGAGGTCAAGCACCTAAGTGAGTGGCTGCTCCATTCTTTAAAGTATCTAACAATTTCCATGTATGAGATTTCATGCAATAAAGTGAATTGAAAAATGAAGGTGGGAATAATGTTTATCTTACCTTGCTAAGCCACAAAATGTCATACTAGCACAATGCATTTTTATAAGCTACCCATTTTACACGGGCTTTTCAGTAATACCTCTCCTAGATCCATCGTCAGAAATTCCTCAGGGTCATTCTTATGTTAAGGTTGAACCAGAAAATGGAGTTGACAATCCATTCATCGGCATTCTATTAACATGTGTCAAGCTGGTATGGCAGGTCCCACACTAGGTACCTTGTATTTTATCTCCTGCACTCTGAGCCACAACCCAGTGAGGCACATATTAACACCAGTTTGCAATAGGAGCAACTGATGCCCAGACAAGTGAAGTGACTTGCCCCAGGTCACACAGCTGGCAAGGGATAGAGCCAGAATTTGAATGTCTGTGCTCTTGTGTGCTACGATCTGTCCCCAAATCAACCAATAGTAGCCCTGTGGCTCTGCACAGACTACCCTGGGGAATCACTTGGCCAGGGTGCTTTCCCTCTTTGTAGATGAGGGACCAGTCTTCATGGCCATATAAAGCGGGAAATGCCTCTTCCACATGACCTCACGTCTAGTCTCGTTGAGAAGCCAGCCCAACACTTCCATCCAATGAGACATAAAGTGGGGGAATATTCACTTAATGAAAATGAATCTGCATCACCCCAAATGGGGGGCTACCATGCCCTGTTTGGGCAGCCTGGCTCCATGACTCATCCTCTGGATTAACATCTTGGGGTGCCTCGTATCTGGGAGCACATGATATGTATTTATTGAATGAACGAATACATGAGAGAACCAAAAAAAAAAAAAAAAAAAGAATGGATCAAGGGGGCTAATGGATTCCTCTTGCTTCCTACTTTGTGCAGAAGGTTCTAGGGCTCTCTCATCCTGTCCAGCCCAGTGGCACAGGTTTGCACAACAAAGAGGTGAGGACAAAGGAGTCCTGGAAATAGAAAGAAGGAAAATTCAAGAAACTTCACATTAAGACAAGCCCAGCTTTGCCTTTGAATCTAGGGCCCCAGTTTACCAATAAGGCTTTTTCCCATTTCTCTTAGAGTTGGTGACTCTCTAGATGTCTAATTGCACAGAGTCTTTCCTCGAGATAAAAAAAAAAAAAATCGGAGGGGCGCCTGGGTGGCTCAGTTGGTTAAGAAAAAAAAAAAATCTACATAAAAATGGCCCCAGCCTCCATGCAGCTAAGAAAGAACAGTATGGGAGACGGAGGGTTTTGCAGGGAGGGGCCTCTGACAGCAAGCTGAACAAGGCCCAAATGGGATGAAAGTGCTTTAGGAAGGAATCCAGGTGTGTTTTAGGGAGCATCCAGGGCCCCCAGCCCTGAGATCCTCTACAGAAACAGACTTGGTTGGAAGAGATTTGCTGTGTTGATGAGTTCCCTCATTACGTCTCGGGCGACAAGGGTGAGACAACATGTTCTCCTAGCTCCCAGCACACATCTTGGATTCTCTTCTCTCCCCGAGGGTAGGAGGCATTTCCAGAAGAAATGGAAAACAGCTGGGGGAAAAAACACAGCCTGGTGGTGAACCTCAGATGCCATCCACCAGATTAGCTCCCGATCTCCATTTTCTGAGGAAGAACAATACGCCCTTAATGCAGTTAGCCCGCAGCGCTGCAAGCCAACCAAGGAGCAAAAAAGCAGAGGCATCTCCCTAAGTTCTAAGTGGCTTTGTGTGCACCAGTTTAACTTTCCACCAAGATTTTAGGAGTGTGACATTGGAGCCTATGAATTTAGATAGCTCATTGGTTGTGGGACACTAACCACACACCGGTATCAAGTATGTTTTCAGATCCCTCAAACATGAGGAGAATTCAGGTAGAGCATCACATGTTACTACCTACTGCAGACTCGGACACAGCTCTGCATTTCTATTACAGCCTTATCCATAACTTTCAGACTTCATTAATTTGGGTAGAATTATGGTTTGGCTTTGGCTTTTTTAAAAAGGTTGTGTATGACAAAAAAATTATGCTTTCAATTTATAAAACCAAATACCTCTGCGGGGCCTGTCATGGCCAGCATGAGCTGCAGACAGTCGCGCTGATGGGGTTAATTGCCATTTTAAAATAATTCACTGCCTCCAGATTGATTCTTCTGTTTTTTGTCTTTACACAACATTACTGTGTCTCACTCTAATTATTCAATGCTAAGTTCATACTTCTGAAGCAGGAGACTGCAGTCAGAGGAAATGGTGTTTGATTTGTTGCCATGGAAACGTCTCGCTGTAGATGGACTCTAATCCCATGACAACTCTCTCTCTTAAGAACCATTTTTTTCTGACATAATAAAAATCTGATCAAGGTCAGATTTAATAACCATCTCAATTCCCTGACTTTCCCCTGTATTTGGTGTCAGAGAGGCATTTTTGACAAAGAGATGCTTAAAAGAACTTTCGCTTGTTTTCTGTATGAAATTAGTGTTTATGCCTCTAAAATGCATAAACCTGGCTCCGTGTCACAGTAATTTGCAGCCATACCTTTTGTAATTGCATAATTTCTGCATTAAACAAAAGTTACTTATAATTGTTTGCGCTGCGTTGGCAGATGTTAACATTTTGTGGTGCATTGTTCTTGCTAATACATACATTAGGGGTATCAATAAAGCTTATCGTTTGCCAACAAATGGTGTTTACAGTATTAACAAATGCCACGACCATTTATCTTTCAGTTTGCACTGCAATAATTTTCTGAACCGATTATCATGCAAGATGCAAGCATGCAGTTCAATGAGGCCCTTCCTCTCCCTGGGCCCTTGTCGGCCTCATCTGTATGATCCGATCTGTACAATGCCACGTGGTCTCTAAGGACCCCTCCCGCGTCTGACACCCTGATCTACACCAGCCCCGAGCACCACGGCTCCTGAGGGTTTCATGGAGCCCTAAGCCTATCATCAACACTTCTACCTGCCATGTGCGTGGGACTTGGCCTATTCCAAATGCCTTTAATCTGCTTCATTGTAGCCTCATGCTCATCCTGTAAAGAAAGGGGAAGGGCAGGAGTTTTTAACTCTAGTTCGTAGGTAAAGAGCCTGAGACGCAGAGAGGTTAAGCCACCTGCTGAACATCACACAGCTTCTCTTTAGCAGAAGTAGGTCTCAGGTTCCCACTTCTCCACACTGCCAAGGGAGTCAGGTTAGTGAAGCTTTGCCCAGGAGGACAGATGTACCCAACCCCTTTCGTACTCGGGATTTGGAATCCCAGCTCTGTCTGTCTCTTACCACTATGTGTCCTGGGGGAAATGATTTAACCCTGTGTTACCTCAGGTTCCTTGTGTGTCAGAAGGGGAAACTGACCCGGCTACTTCACTGAGCAGCACAGAAAACTGAGATTATACATGGACAGTACTCGACTCAGGGCTTGGCACACGGTAGGTGCTCATGATGGCAGCGATGATTAGCATCATCATCACCCCACTAAGTCCAGATGGAGCCTGCACACACCCCTGACGGCTGCCTTTCCATCATCCCTTCTGTATTCTCTGGAGATCCAGGGGCTTTCTCTTCCTTTCCTAGCCTTGGCATGCCCGTCATTCCCGATGACTACAAATCTTACAGGAAAACACCAAACATAAAATAAGCCAGATGCCTATGTGCTGAAATCATTCCATTCCTTGACAGTCATTCTGTAAACATGGTTCTGATCTCCCTTTAGACATAACAGCCCCATGATTTGTGTGACAAATGTAGTAGGTGCAAATATTTTTCTTGCCTACTCTCCTGCTTTCCTTCCACCAGGCATCAAAGCTTGTGCCACAGCCTCAGAAACCTGTTCTCTAGAGTGAAAGGCATCATGAGGCCAGGTGACCCCGAGAGCCCATCCGTCCGGACAGGGGGCTTTTCTCCCAGAATCCTTCACTCATTCTGCAATTCTACAAATGTCTGAACACTCTGGACCGTGCAGGACTTGGAGAGGTGCACAGGGAAGGGGACCAACTCTTCATTACTTAGGGAGCCACGGATTCCTTGCCTGGCCTTGGGGTCCTGAATACCTTCTGTTGTTTGTCATAATCGCTCTTATTTGGGGGTTGCCCACAAACACAGGACACCCCAATTCTGGCTCTGGGGTCTCCATGAATTTCCCATGCAACTCTCTTACCGCGGTTTCCCATCCAACCCCGTTCCCCACATGCCCACCTCAAAATGAATGGATTGGACAAGGTGGCTCCCAGTGCCCCTCCTGTGTGGCCAGTGTGGGCACAAGCCTGGCTGGTGGGACCATGACTCATTGCTCTCAGGGCCACAGCCTCAAGAAGGCACAAACATAGAGTCACTCTTGGCCACCGCTCCTGTAAAATCCACTTTTTTCATTTACCAGAAGCCAATGAAGAACTCTGTTAAACAGGAAGTAGAACACCTTACAGACCTACGGCCAGGCATTTGCTCTCTGAACGCTAGGACAGACAAGACCCTGAAATGTAGGCGAGATGTTCAGTGGCCTGTACTCTCTTCAATGGCCATAACAATACCTTCCTTTTGCTGCCCTGTCACTCTTCCTCCAATTCTGCCACTAGGGAGATCTTGCTAAAACAGAAATGTCTCCAAAATAAAATGCACACCTTACCATGTCCCTGCCCGGCTTGAAGTTTTTCATCAGCTCTCTACCATCTTCAGAATCAAGCCTCAGCTCTTGAATGGGGCCCACGAGGCCTGCCTGATCTGGCCCAACCAACCTCCCCTGACTCGACTCAAATCTCCTGTCTCCATGTGCCAAGTCATATCACCTTCTGTTTACCCATCAAAGAATTCATTAATTCTCTTCCTGTGCTGACCTCCACCCTCATCTCTACTAAAAGGGATCATGAGCATGAATTAAGTACCATCCATGGCAGATTGTCTGCAAAAATGGCTGTTAATTTCTCTCATTCCTGTAAACACATGCCACTCCTCCCATCAATAGGAGATGACCACTCACCCCAGAATCCCAGGTGAGCCCAGCCCCCAGCAAATCCACCAGTTAAATGAAGCCACATGAGGGAGCCCAAGGAAGATCTGCAAGAGAATCACCCAGCCAACCCACAGCTTTATGAGAAATAATACATCTTTGTTGTGTTAAGCCACTAAGTTGTGGGGCCCTTTGTTACCTAGTAATAAATAACTAAAATGTCACCTATGTGCCTAGTAATTTTCCAGTGTGAAATTATGATCTGGACTCTGTCTTTTAAAAGCATACAGTCTAGTTACCTTTACTTCTCTCACATATTCACAGCAATTAGAAGAAGAGAAGACAATCACTAATTATGAGACCATATGGTACTGTGGAAAGTGCCAGAATCTGGGCTCACATCCCAGTCTGGCTGTGCGACCCTTGGAAATTCATACTTCTACTCTGGGTCTCAGTTTGTCCCAGGCATATGAAGGGGTTGTACTTAAGTTTCGACAGATCTGCCAGCCCCAAGTCCACCCCAAGTGTGAAATGCTCTCGGGTGGACTAAGGGCTGTGGGAATGACATGGAAAGTGCACTGGGAAAGCAGTCAGAAAATACTGAGCCTGTGAAAAAGTACTTACTAAGCAGGTACCCCACCATCAGACACTGCGCCTGAGTTAGGCACCAGGGACACAGCAATGAGCACTCACTGGTCCTCTCATATGATAGGCAAGACATGGGCTGTGATTGGAGCTGGAAAGGAGCTACAGAGAACAGATAACTTACACCACCTGTGTGACCCAGCAAACAACACATAACAACTCTGGGCCTCAGGCTCCTTGACTGTAAAATGGGCAGGAGAGGGATAGCTCCGCCCATCTCCTGGGGGTGTGGCCAGACTCCGGGGAGACTATGCAGACAGAGAAGGCGGCTCCATCCATCATGAGATGCTGTACCCGGGAACAGTGGTGTCCCTGTGGCCTCAAATAATTCTGAGTCATCTGAGCAGTCCTCCCAGGGAAGGAGAGCTGTGGCCTGCGAGTCTGGCAAGGATTTTGCGAGGTTAGAAGGAAAAGAAGGGAGCTTCCCTGAGGCCCAAAGCTCTGTGCTCACCAAAGAGAGACAAATCTGTCCCTTGATAACCACCCCAGCTGTGGCTGTCTCTACGACCAAGACAACAACAGCCCTTTCCCCTTTGTTTACCCCAGAGGTCACTCAGAGTCGAGAGCAGGTTATCAGATGCCCAGTGCTGGAAAGAAAATGAACAGTCCAATGGGGCTGCCAGATCCTGAAGTGCTGTCAGCGGTCTGGGGACCAAAGCCATCATTTCTGTCTCTTACCGCTCCACTTTCTCTATATCCCAGTCTCGCTATTTTGTAAGAAAACATGTGAAATAATTTATGGCAAGAGCCAAGAACTGAAAGAAAATTCGCCACAGGCACACGAGAGCCACTGCTGTCAGAAAACACAGGCAGATGGGGGGACAAGCGCTGTGAGCCCCCCGAGGAGGCCCTGCTGATGGTGGGGCTGCAGGGGGGATGGAAAGGGCAGAGAGCAGGGGCAGGAGCTCCTGTCCATTCCCCAGAGAGCCGTGTGCCTGAAATCCCCACCACCTTTAACGAGCAGTGTCCAGCTCAGCCTTCCCACTGCGGAGCTCATTGTTCTCTTCAGGGCAAGCCCACTGGACCAGGAATTAGGACATCTCGGCTGGATGACCTCCTACAAGCTGAGTGATTTGGGGCAGAGGCCTTGACCTCTCTGGTTCTCAGTTTCCTCATCTGTGAGATGGGGTGGATCTCCACCTACCCCACAAGCTCATGGGAGACAAGAGGAGGCAACATCATTTGAAGGCTATAAAGTGCTCCACAAATAGAAGTGATTTTTATTATTAAATCAAGCCTGGGAGTTTATACATTCACTGCCTGCTCTCAAGGTTAAAAATAGAGCTCAAAGGTCAAGTGCAATTTGTTAAAACCTAATGAGAAGACAAATTGTCTTTCATTTGAACACGTGAGACAGAATCCAGCAACTTAAGAAATAAGGCCGGTTGATTTGAAACGCCTCGCTTTAATTCGAAACTTCCAGGAGCCACCGAGGAGCTGCTCAGTGCAGGCTCTCTGCGGGGGACACAGAGCTTGCGGTCCGATATGGATGAGAAGGCAAGGCCACAAATAAGCATGAGACACGGCGTGCTTGGGGGCTGACATAGCTCCAGGCCTACTGCCCTAGGCCACGTTCCCTTGGGGACAGCAGTCTTATCTAATTGGGAAGAAGTCAAGATCGTTCTAAAAGAAGAGCTTGAAGGACAAAAAGGCAGCAAGCATGTGAGTTGGCAGAGACAAGAGGCAAAAACAGCAGGCGACCGAAGCAAAGTAGCAGAGGTGGGAGAAAGTGGGTCCAATTCAGAAACCCCCCGAGTCAGGCCTAGCTGTGGCAGATGCAGTGCAACAGGTGAGCTGGTGGAACAGGGCCTTTCCGCAGAAGCCGGGAAGATCAGGCAAAGGAACTTGGCCTTAAGTCGGTTCTCAGTGCAGAGCTGTAGAACTGACTCCAGGTGCTAGGATTTTCTTCTGCTGGCGTCAGTGACTCCAGAGCCTTCCTCTGTCCCTGTCCGGCCCCAATGCAAGACCATACATACTAAGTCGGGCCTCAGTCTGCAATAACCTGGCCTTTTCCCTCAGCTAGCCAGTCTTTCTTTCCTTCCATAGTCCTCAACTGAACACTCTGACAGCTTTTTGATAGGTCAGTGATAGGTTAGGCTCAACGGCAGTCCCCAGCTATTCAATCAAACACTAATATAGGTGCTACAATGAAGGGGTGAAGGGGATTTGGCAAGTGTAATTCAATTTCCTAATCAGTGACCTTCAATTAATGGGGGAGTAGGGGAGGGGTTATCCTAGGTAGGTCTGACCTAATCAGGAGAGAGCCTTTTAAAGGCAGGTTTAGGCCTTCCCCTGAGGCAGAGAGACTCAAACAATTCCTGCTCACAGGGTGTCAGCCCGCCCATGATCCCCTCCCCTGACGGTTGCCCGGGGATAATGAGCTTCAGCTGTGGCTCCAGCCTGCTTGTCGTCTTCCCTTCTTGACTGCCTGCTCTACAGACTTCAGACTTGCTCCACCAGACCCCACATTTCATTAGCCAGTTCCTTGTAAATACACACCCCCCCACAGTATACAATAATGTAGTTATGAGATACACACACACACACACACACTGCTTTTACTATTGCTTCCACTTCTCTGGTTGGACTCCTCCCAGATAACAACCACACGGTACCCAACTGCAGGGCACTGAGGCCACAGGCCCTGTCCTCAAGAAACTCAAGATCTATGAGAGGCAACACAGGGGAGTCATCTAGTATTTCAAGATAGCAGATCTACTCAGTGGGTACAAACCGTCAGTTCTGTAAGATGAATGAGTTCTAGAGATCTGCCATTCCATACCGTGCCTAGAGCTCACAGCACGGCACTGCGCACTGAAATTCTAGTAAGAGGGTGGACCCCACATCAAGTGGTCCTAGCACAATTAAAAAGACAGATGATCAGCACTAGAAGGGGATGACAAATAGAAGCACAAAGGACATTGAAGCCAGAATGAGGAGGTTAAGAGATGCTTTAGGGAAAACACGGCGACAGATTGAAACCTGAGGGATGAGTTTGCCATGAAAAAGGGGGAGGTGTCAGAGTTCCCGGACAGAGGAAGTGTTGTGGTGAAAATATGGAACGTTAGCTAATGCTGTATTACAAACTTGAAAGTTGCTAAGTGAGTAGATCTTAAATGTTCTCACCACAAAAAAAAAGAACTGGTAATTATGCGACATGATGAAGGTGTTAGCTAACTCTAAGGTGGTGATCATTTTGCAATATGTAAGTGTATCAAGTCAACATGGTTGTACACTTTCAACTTACACAATGGTGTATGTCACTGATAGCTCCATAAAGCTGGAAGAAATAAATGTACGTGAAACATTTTTTAAAGATATGGAATATTCCACCCTCACTTACCCCTTTGGATTCCCAAAGCTGGTAAGATCTTGCTACTCATTCTATTAACATCTAGGCATTTCTGCATTAAAACACTCTGAGCTCATAACCCAACACATAGCACAGAGTCCAGCACATAGTAGGTGCTCAAGAAGTATTTATAGAATGAGCAAATGATGTATTGGCCATCTATGTCTAAGTAAAAAAGAGGACATTGCTCTGGGTAGGAATATAAGTCTGGCAGAAGCAGTGCTTGTTAAAGTAAGGAAAGGAAGAAGTCAGGTGGTCTGCAAAGATCCTTTGAATAATAGTTCTCCTGGGGTACAGTTCAGGCAAGGCAGCCACAGCCCACTGAGGCTGCATCCACGTGCAGAACCTTTTCCTGCGTGCTAGGTCCATTTGACGGTGTCCTATCTGGCCCAGAAGTGACAGTGTAGTTATAGGATGAAAGAGACCTCGGGAAAAGGAAGAATATGGGTGCATCCAGGCCAAAGGAAGGCCAAGGTCAAATGGTGGAAAGACGATCAAGTCTGAGAAAGAACACTGGATCTCCCAGATCAAAAGACCTTGGCCATGGTTGGTGGATATAGCCTTTCAAAGAGTTGTGGGGGGTTTTTTAATTTTTTAAATTTTTATTCATTTATTTATCTATTTGGGGGGGAGGGGCAAAGGTAGAGAGAGAGAATCTCAAGCAGACTCGCCACCGAGCTGGATACAGGACTTGATCTCATGACCCTGAGATCACGACCTGAGCTGAAACCAAGAGTCGGACACTCAACAAACTGAGCCACCCAGGTGCCCCAAAGAATTGTGTGTTGTTGTTGTTTTTTTTTAATTCAAACCTCGAATATAATTCTCTGGTACTAATCCAGGAAGAAAATAAACAAAATATAAGAGGAAAGAAGGTATGGTTGCCTTACGTGTAAGAGGAAAAATGGTAGCACTAAAAACAAAAAAAAAAAAAAGAAAGGGAAAAAAAAGAGAAACCTGGCCTGGAAAGATCTGATAACATTACTGGAAGCTGTTTCAAAGTGCCTGACACTGCTCTACGGAATAAAATCAGCAACATATTGATCCCTTGAGGAAATGACTAAGTCTCCCAAGTAGATATCCCCAGGAGGATTTCTCTGAAAAACAGGGAAACCGACCAGTCCTGTTCATGGTGGGTCAATCCTGCTGATTCAAGTGACATTTAGCCGTTGACTTCTTAGAGTCTGAAAGTACACTTAGCAAATGAAAATGACATTGAAGGAAACTACCAACAGTGGTAATGCACCATGTGAGTCCTTTTGTTTTCCTTCCCCAGCCTGCCACTTCATCACACCTCATGCCAGGCACTAGAGCTCTAAAGACAAATCAATCACAACCCCTGCCCTCAAGGAATACTTCCCTGAGAGACGTGAAAGAACAGAAGTAGAAGCGAAACTGGGGGGAAATCTGCATAGGACTCCAAGGGCCTCCATTGTCCTGAAGGGAGGACAGCCCCCCCAGAGGGGGCTGTTGAGAACCATCAGGAGGAGGAGGGACATTCTGGGCAGAGAAGGTCATGGGCAGTAAGACTCAGAGCCTGGCAAGTTTTTGAAGTAGGGTATTTCCTACTGGCTGGAGTGCTAGGTGAGAGAGGCAGGAAGGGTCAGACTCTCTCTCTACACACACACACACACACACACACATACACACACACACACACACACCCGTATTGGTTCTGTTTCTCTGGAGAACCCTGACTGACATACAAGACTACCCCCACATGGTGTCAGAGGAGAACACAGAGGGAGTCCGTAGTCGTGAGGTGATTGGCCAGGGTCTTGGATGGCCATGTGGAGAGCAAGAACACATCCCCTCTAGACAGGGAGCAGCTTTCCCCCCTTTGCCATGTCAGCAGAGGCCAGGTGGAGAGCAGTAATGGGGTCCTTCTCCTTTCCCTGGAGGCCTGAACTTCTACCCCCACCCAGCAGTAACAAGAGGCCCCAGCCTGGGTGTCCACAAAGGCCCAGTGGTAGACTTAGAATTCCACCCTCACCTAGCAGTAACAAGGCAGTACCCCATTCCCAGTCAAGCCGAACTGGATTGAGTAGGCTTGTTGGTAATGGTGTTGGCGTCACAACTCTCAAACTACTTTTTGTGTATTGAGCAAATGAGTAAATATACTGATGCTGTTGGAAACTAAACTCACTGTGGGAGAAAAGAGATGCAGATAAAGAACTGAGGAAAGGGAGAAAGAACCTTGGGTTGGAATTCAAAAATATCAGTACCAAGTTGCAATTTAAAATGAGATGATGGGGGGGGTGCCTGGGTGGCTCGGCAGGTTAAGCGTCTGCCTTCGGCTCGGGTCATGATCCCAGGGTCCTGGGATTGAGCCCTGCATCCGGCTCTCTGCTCAGCAGAGACCTTGCTTCTCCCTCTCCCTGCTGCTCTCCCTGCTTTCTTCCTGTCAAATAAATAAATAAAATCTTTAAGAAAAAAATAAATAAAATAAAATGAGATGATGGGGCACGTGTGCACATCTGTGCTTCCTATCTCTGTCCGCTGGAAGTAGCGAGGAGTATGGATGCCCTAGCAGCAAAGAGCTCATCTAGCCCGTAGGTACCTGGTGGCATTCCCCACTCCAAGGAATCAAGAGCCCCTAGGATAAATGGCAGGTTCCAAGCTGGGGAAGAACAGGGCATCCCTGTTGGGGTAGTCACCGCACAGCGGTCCGAAGCCTGCTGGCACTCTCTATGATGACAGCTGGAGCTAAAGGACACTGGCCAGATGGGCAAAGGAGAAGCAGCCATTTGGAGCCTGAGCCTGCATGTGGCTAAGGGGAAGCCAAGAAGCTAGAATTCCTGGCCCATCTAGCAAGGCTTCCTTGCCATGCTCTTTCGGTGTTCCGTTCTCTTGAAGGCTGCCTCAGCTTTGTCACAAGGAACTAAGGGAAGAGGCTTCTGTTCTCACCCGAGCTGGATATTTAGCAGACTTTGGACATAGTTTGGGGACCATCCAAAGCCAGGGTATTCCCTGGAAGGACCATTGGTTACCCTTTCCTCAGAGTGTCTCCTTCTGGAGTTCCTGGTTTCCCCTGGGAAGCTCAGATAGTTCTTCCAACAGGAGAGGATGGTGTCCAGCAAGCCTAATGGAATTTGATACTTTTGTTATTGATTTTGCCTTATGGTAACTTTCACATGGAGGAGTAGTTCTCAATCCTTTGTACAGTGGGAGCACAGAGTCAAGCTTTCTTAGCAGCCTATATGACAGATTTGCTGTTATTGAGGGGATCAGGATGCAGGCTCGAGCCTGAGGAACAGCTTCTGCTTCTCAGCTAGACAGTCCTTCCTTCAGCCACCTACTTTTTACTGGGAACCTATTTTATGCCAGCTCAAAAAATACTGAGTAGCCATGTTGTGCTGGAAACCAGAGGGCCAAAGATAAGTAAGATCTGCCCTGTCTTAGCTCAGGAGGCCATAACAAAATATCACAGACTAGAGGGGATTAGACAACAAAATTTTATTTCCTCACTGTTCCAGAGGCTGGAAGTCCCAGATCAGGGTGCCAGATGGTCTGGTTTTGATGAGGGCCACCATCTCACTGTGAGCTCACATGACCTTTCCTTAGTGTGCACACATGGACAGAGTGAGAGAGTGAGCCTTCTGGTGTCTCTTCTTCTTAAGGACACTTCTTATAAGGGTCCCACCCTCAAGACCTCATCTAAACCTAATTATTTCCCAAATACTCCATCTCCAAATACCATCACACTAAGGCTTAAGGTCTTGACACATGAGTTTTCTGGGGGGATACAATTCAGTCCATAGCATGCCCTGTCCTCAAGGAGTTCGTAGTCTTTGGCTAGAGATAGATAACTAACCAACCCAACAAGTGCAATGGTGTGGAGTGTTCTGTAGCCGAGGCAGAGTCAAAATGTATAATTATACTGAGGGCCCACTTTTCACCTCTTAGATGGCTTCTTAGCCCATCTTAGCCATCTTAGAAGTCCCAGAAGGAGACAGACATCAAGCAAATAACATCACCAAGCCACACATAATTACAAACCATGAGAAATGCTGTGAGGGGGAGCCAGGATGCTATTCTAGAAGGAACAGCTCTGGGGCCAGAGAACAAGCTGAGTTCAGTTCAGACATGTTGAATAAGAGGGGCCTGTGAGGTGGTACTTGCACACTGTGTTACAGAAAGGATTTTAATTAGGAATCAAGTCCAGTGAATAAGGAGGCTTGCTCCCGTACCTCCTAACCCCTCCTCACTGGCAAGTAAGTCATAGAGCCAAGAGTTGCAAAGGATACAAAATGCCCTTGAGCATTAGTGAATCAATTTTATGAATTTTATGGCTAATGAATCAGGGCTATTCTTAGCCTAGTAGAGGTCTGGGGCCCATAGATCCTCTGACAGAAATACAGACAGACTCCTGGAGTTCCAAGGGTCTCAGAGATTGCCTACCAGAACCTCTTCATTGTATGGGTGAGAAATCCCCAGCCCAGAGAGCAGATCTGTTCAAGTTCATGTGGCTGGTTTCCAAGATGTCACACCCTTGGGTTTTCCTCAGTTATTGTGTGATCTCATTAGTAGACTAGGGGTGGTGACAGCACCTGTCACTTCTGCAGAGCCCTTTGGTGGCACCAGGATCTGTGTCCTCTAGCTGAAGTCATCCCTCAAAAGGCCAGGTGGCCTGATTGGGTCGCCGCCCTGTAGGCAGAAGGTGACTGAGCCCTTTGCTTGACTAGAGGCAGCTTTAGTATTAGGGCTTCCCACATAGCAGTCTGGGCTGGGCGTGGGCTGGGGAATGCCCAAACACCCGCATCCATAAAATGTGGATTATAAGTCTAATCAATGACAACAAGTGATAGCTATCCTATATTGAGCATCAACCACATGCCAGGCACTGTGTTAGGGACTCACTCATGGTGTGGCTAACCAGAAAACCAGCCTTGCAAAGTAAACAGAATCATCCCTGTTTTATAGAAGAAACTGAAGCAAATGAGAAACTGAACAAATATTCCAACCACTATGACAAGAGTGAATATCCTTCATATATACAAAGCTCTCATAAACAGTAAGAAAAAAAAAACTCAACACAAAGGAGAGAGAAGACACCAATAGACAATCACAACCTACACATCCTATATGTTCAATAAACATTTAAATGCCCAACATGACTGGTGATCAAAGAAATAAAAATGGAGACACCTTTTTTTTTTGCACATCAGATGAATAAAGATTTTTAAGCATGTAGACACTGATGGCTTATAGATGAAGTACTTAGGCCCCAAAAGTCAATATTTTGAGGGAAAAACCTGAATTAATGGTACACATGAAGATGAGGTAAGCCAAAAGGAAAGGACTCCTTCTCGCTCCCTGCCCAATGATCCTGACACATTCCCACCTCCACACATCTGCTTCTGTCACATGCCTGCCTGGAAGGCCTCCTTGCCCTGCTCTGCCCTGCCCTGCCCTGCTCTCCTCTCCTCTCCTCTCCATCAGGCCGATTGATTCTCTTTCCCTGAAGGCCTATCCCACCCTACAGAGTTTCAGTCCGTGGCCCCCTTTAGGCAACTAGCCAAGGATACCACGCAGCATATGGTCTCTCAGGGAGGCTGGAAACCCCTCAAATGTGTATCCTGCACCCCAGCATAGGTCCTGCTCAAAGACGTCTGATAGGGAGGTCACAGACGTGGCAGTGCAGCCACGGAGATCTGGGAAGGTCATTAAGTAGAATAATATTCCAGAAGGGTGTATATGCTGTTCTGTTCCCTATTATCCTGCTTGCTTGTACCTTTCAGGTCCTCAAGAATTTATGGCACAGCAAAAATCCCATTAGAACAGGCTACAAGAAGGTGTTCAAATTACATCACTGTGCTGGAATTTGGGTCGTTGAAGGCGACTCCAAATGAAAGAGCCACTGGCCAGGACTTTGGTGGTTTCCATTAAAGTGGAATTTGCCTTGTAATGTCATTAATGGGAACAAGATCTGCCTGGTCCTGGGGTTGCCTATGGAATGAAGTGATAAATGCCTGGACAGAAATTGTAAGTAGATTTTGTACAAGCTAAATATTGTCCTCCGAGTATACAATTAGAGTGCGCGCTGGGTAGCTGAGGCTGACTGCAGAATGGGAACGGGGTTCTGTAGTCTCCGGGACCTGGAGCAGCTCGGTGACTGTTTGGATGACAAAGTTCATGATGCTAAACTCGGCTATATATTTGTATTTTGTGTATAAACATGACGGCCTCTCTCCCGTTACTCTGAGGAATCTTTGATAATTCACATGTGAAATTAAAGGCATCTTATTCATTCAGTTATTTATTATTCTCTGTAAAATGAGTTAGGAATTTGTCCCCGTGAATAATGTTAGCCATAATAGTTAATTTACTCCTATTCATTGGCAGTAATAAAAATGTACAAGGGGAGGCAGAAACATTATTATTTCTTGCTTGAAGTGCAATTTCATGTGGTGAGAGAAACATGTTAATATGCTGCAAAGTGCTACAGGAATTTCGTTCTCAAAGGAATGGCGGTATTAAATGTATTCTGACAAGAAGGAGCCTCGGAAGGGAAACATTTATCTTCATAAAGTCATTAAATTTACTGAGCAGCATCGCATTCTTCCTGCAATCTGCTCACTCCATTAAAGGCGAAGCTGTGGAACTCACTCTGTCACATGAGCGGCCCCGGCGTTTCTGAAAAGAGGGAAATGGGGCTCTTTCCCCTGCGAATAGGCTCCCCCCTCAAAGCCAGCGAGCTCCAGCCCAGACACACACATGGGGCTCTGTCACCTCTTTCCAAAAGAAATACACGGGATTCTGACAAGTTTCTTCCTCTCCTCGCTTCAGATGACTTCACGTGACCAGGAGATACCAGACTTGGCAAGCCCTCCTCTGTCACAATCTCAAGAGCCTCATGGCTCTGAGGGTGTCTTCCCAGCCTGCTGGGAGGGGCCCCTGGCAGCCCACACAGGTCCCAGTCAGCGGGAGAGCATGAGCGGCTTCCTAACCAGAGCATCTCCACCCATGCAGAGTGCCATGAATCGGTGTTCTTGAAAATCACAGAGGGGGGGGGGGGCTCTGGTTCCTTGCTGTTACGGGTTTCTCTTGTGTTTCGATAGGTAGGTGTCTTTAGTGGGCTAGAGCTGCCAAGACGCACAGACTTCAGGACCCAGGCCACGCTGCCATCTTGAGCACACAGTAGGGAAGGAAAATGAACAGAATCATTTTCAATATACCGCGAAGGCATTTCCCACTCACCTGACCCCTTTTCTTCCCAACACTTTGCAGATAACTGCCATTCTGGGGATGAGGACAAATATCCTATCTGCATTCACGTCATGAGAAAGGATGCAATTTCAGGTGCAGTGCAGAAGAGGATGAGGGTAGAGAGCAGGAGAGAAAGATATTAAATTAAGAAGAGGTGCTGCAGATGGTGATTTAAAAATCCCAGTGCAAGTTTGTCTAGAGAGGCAAACGGCTTTAACTGAGCCAAGAGAGCTAAGGTTTCCTCCCCGCCATGCCACAGGCCACAGCCGGGGCTGGCTAAAGCCAAACCCAGAAGAGTCAGGCCATTTATTCGGTGATGTGAAAAGCAGATAACTGAAAGGAACAAACTATAAGCTGCAAGAGGTCAGAGACAATTTTGGTCACTATTATCGTCCCAGCACCTAGCTCACAGCAGATGCTCAATAACATTTGTTAAGTAAAGGAATGGACGGATGCATGCATCACTCAGTTTTGCAGGGCTGGATGGATGCACTCCTAATCCTGTCCTCCGAGTGATATCGGTCTGTCCAAAGGAGACTGCATTTTGTTAGCAGGATGGATTCTGAAAATGCTTGACCAGGTTGATAGAATTTCCAGTGACCAATTCCTAGAATTCTGACTCTCTGTTCTGAGACAAGACTAGTATTTGTTCAGAATCCATCATGTGCTAATTATTATTTAACCTGTGTTCTCACTGAATCCTCAGAACAGCCTATTTTACAAGTGAGGAACCTCAGAAAGGTTAAGCGATTTGCCTAAGGGCACACGGCCAGTAACTGGTAGAACAGCACCTACCGCGCACACGTTCATTCGTCTCACAACCATCCAATGTTAGGCTCCGGCCTGCCGGGCCCTGTTCTCAGCACTGGTTGGAGCCAGTGGTCTAGAGGTGGAGACTGTCACAGAGCAATTAGTAACCCAATTAGTGACATGGCTGCCCTGGTGGTAAGTGCCACAAAGCAGCAACCCATGTGCTAAGAGAACAAAGAGGCCTTAACTTGGATGAGGGTCACAGAGGCTTCCTTGACAAAGTGACATTTGAGTAAGACTTTGAGGATCAATTAGAATTAAGCAGATAAAAAGAGAGGCAGAAGAGGGTATTTCACGCCAAACGTTCCAGTGCGAAGGCAGGCTCAGAGGCAGGAAGAAATACATTTCTGAGGAATCTAAAGGTGGCTTGGTGGGGTGGTGAGTGGCCCAAGCTGGGACTGTAATAGGCCAAAGGGACCACGAAACTGTTGGTAAGGATTTGGGGATTGAGCCAGAAATAATGGAAAGATAGTGAAAGGTTTTAAGCAGAGTCCTGATACGATAAGCATGATTAGGTGGTCATTTTGCCAACTAATGGAGAAGAGATTCTAAGTAGGTAAGGGGAGAAGCCGAGATGGCAGGGAGGGTAAAGAAAGGGGGGAAAGGAGGAGAGAGGCGGGACATGGAATCAACAGGGCTAGACAGTAGATTGGCTGTAGGAAGTCAGGGAGAAGGAGGTGTGTGGTGACTCTCAGATTGTGGACTGAGCAACTGAATGGAAAGGGGCACTCTCCGCTGAGACAGGGCCTGGGACAGTGCAGAGAACATTCTGGTTACTCTGGCATCTGGTTACTCTACATCCCAGCAGGCAATGCCTTTCAACTCAAACACTGACGGCACTCCATCCTTGGCCTGGCGATTTGTACCAATCTTAGAGGTGAAATATTCAAATTCAAGAAGGCATCTGGTCAATGGAAACTCCCAGGGCAGAACAGGAGAGGACTATGCCCATCTAGGTTACAGAACAAGAGACTTTGTTTTACAAATGATGCTAATTGTGTCCCAGAGGCATCTCCGTCCCCACCAGTAAGCAGCTCAAACCTGTTTGGGCTCTGCACGGTATCAACGCCAGGTTTCCCGGCCTTGGCCCCCCAGTGCTCAGTGAATAGAGGATGCAGAACAAAACACCACTGATGGGCCCAAGTGTTTGTCTGAGCCTCACACAGTCTGTTCAATGATTTTTTTAAAGACCTTTGAAACATTCAAGTGAATAGAGGCATTTTAGAATATCTGCCCTCTGTAACAGATCTGGCTGATTGCCAGCCCATCTGGAGGCCCACAGAAGGGAAGGCAAAGGAGCTTGCAAAAAATGGACTGTGCCAAGTTCAATGTTTAACAGCCCAGTGACTCTGAGAGATGATCTATCAAGAGAGAACGAGTTGAGCGATCTTTGCCTGAACGGAATGGTAGCAGGCTGGCCCTTCAAAGAGGTACTTGTTCCCATAAAGCAAGATCATTTGCCTTTAGCACTATTTTTATTCAGCATTGATTTATTGACCCCAAGCATAGATTGTACAGCACATCAAATTCCTATATATACAGTATGTCTAAATAAAGGAGATACATTTATTCCACAAAGATTTTACAGGAAACTGTAAAATTAAATGTTGAAAAGAGTCCTCGTGTCTGAGCAACATGGGGGTCATTCTGCAGACCCTTCACGGGTTACGCCCTCGCCGCATCGCTTCCCGAGCACTACTCCATGCCAGGCCCTGCAGCCCGGCTCTCACTGTCTACCTTGGGGCCTCACGTTGGCAGCCTTTTGGACGACCTTCTCTCACTTTCTGGATTGGGTTTCCCACTTGGTGCTCAATTCTGAATGCTTTTGTAAGCTCGGTGTTCCTCCGTGAATTCAGAAGCCAGGCTTCCCCACAATCCTCAGCTTCTGAGAACTCCTCTAGTTGGGCCACACCCAAGAACAAGAGAGAGGAACCCCAGCAGTGGCCCTTGAACCTGGCACTACTTTAACCAGTAGCAGGCAGACACATACACACGCCTATACATGAAACTGCCCCCACACATACGCCCCCCAATCACTTTTGTCACAAGTCACACATGCTGGAGGCTACTGACATCACTCAGGTTAATGTTCCCCAGGGAGGCAGAGCCAACTCAACTAGCTAGACCCGGATGTGCCTAAGGTACCAGACCCACAGTAACTGCATATCCTGGCAGCAGGTCTTAGGATGGGAAGAGTCGATGGCTCGGGCCAGGATGGCTGAAGATCCGCTGTTGCTGATGGTGGGGCCAGAAGGAGGAGCCTTCTCTGAAGCAGTTGCTGGACCAGTGGCAATGCTAGGCCAAGGGTGTGGCAGGCCAACACTATGGCAAGCGCCAGTGATTCCCACCGCCCAGTGTCCACATGCGTATACGCTCCTTGCCCTCAGTGTGCCGGCACCTATGACTTGCTTCTAACACATAGAATATGGCCAAGGTGATGGGCTATCACTTCCAGGATTATCTTTTGATATAAGGCTCCATCTTAGCAGATTGGAAGGAGAGATTGTCCTTGATGTCTTGATGAAGAAAACAGACATGTCAAAGAAGCCCATGTGGCAATGAGAGGATCATCCTGGCTGCTGCACAGAGAACGGACTGCGGAGCGGCTGGCCCGGAAGCAGGGACCCAGTGGGGCAATGGCTGCGGTCCAGGAGAGACAACAGTGGCCTGACCAGGGTAGGAACAATGAGGTTGGAGAGAAACAAATGGAGAAAGGCTATATTATGGAGGTAGAGCCAACAGAACTTGCAGATGAGTTGCACTCGAGGAGGGAGAGAGGGAGGAATTGAGGCTGCCACCGTGTTTATGATCATTCGGTTTATGGTTATTAAAGTCATATGCCCATTACAATTGCAGTCATTCCACAGTATAATACTCATGCGAGGGAAGAAAGAGGTAAATAAAAAATCACTTATTCCTATCAGAATAATTAGTATAACCAATTGGAACACACTGATTTCCTTTTTTATAATAAAGATTTTATTTATTTTAGAGAAAGAGAGAGAGTGCACATGCGAGCAGGGGGAGGAGCAGAGGGAGAGGGACAAGCAGACTCCCTGCTGAGCAGGAAGCCGGACCCGGCACTCGATCCCACGACCCCAAGATCGTGACCTGAGTCGAAATCAAAAGTCAGACGCTTAACCAACTGAGCCACCCCGGCGCCCCCACACTGATTTCCTTAATAGTGTCCATTATCATTAATGAACCAATTGTTTAAATACCATTCCTCAGAAAAAATAGCAAAAGTACCCCCTCATCTCTTGAAGTATACAACTTCTTTCATAGAAGTCAGCTTTATTCGAATTGTTTCAAAGTGTTCACAAAATGTTTCAAGGGAAGAACATAAAATTCTAAGGGCTGCAAACCTGGATAAGGACCCCTCTTGCGTATGTAGACCAGGCAGCAAGTAGAGAAGAGAGTCACATAAACATATGATTGCCATAGAAACACTTCCTGAGTGGGGCCCAATGACTTGGAGAAACAGTTAATTCCTGTTAGCTATCCCCTTTGTGTGTGTGTGTAATTTTTTTTTTTGGCTTACTTAATCTTTACAATGACCCTATGAGGTAGAGACCATTGTCATCTCCATTCTATACTCGGTATTTGATAACGGTGGCAGAATGTCAAATAACTATTTAGTAAGTGAAAACTTTCTCACCTCACCCTTTCCACCCAAATAAATTCCAATGAATTAAAGAGTTAAGTTTTAAAATGAAGCTATTAAACTGTACATCAATAGGTAAATATTGATCAGATCATGGAATGGGGAAAGATTTCCTAAACATGCTAAAAATTGAAGCATAAAACAAAAACACTGGTAAATTTGACTAGAGATACGTAATTAAAATCTCCACATAAAAATACCATAAGCAAAATGTGAGACACAAATGATAGAGGAGGAAAATATCTGTAGCCACTACAATCCAGAGCTAATAGCCTCTTCACAGTTGGGTGGCTGCCACAGTGTTGGACTGTTTCGACCTGAATCCTGGCTCTGCCATTTACCAGCTGTGTGACCTGGAACAAGTTATTAAACTTCTCTGTTCCTGTTTTCCTCATCAGTAAAATGGGACTAATAATAGTACCTATTTTAAAGGATTAAATGATTTAATATAAAGTGCTTAGAACCAGGCTTACCACACTGTGAATTTTCAGTGACTGTTACGTACCATCTTCTTATTGTCACAACAACTACTACTCCAAAGCATTAAGAAAATCATAACTTCAAAACAAAAATAGATAAAGCTCATAAACAATTCACCAAATAAGAAATATAATGTCCAATGAACATTAAGTGTTCCACCACATTTGTAGTTAAAGAGCTAGAGATTAAAACAGGAGGTATTGGGCGCCTGGGTGGCTCAGTTGGTTAAGCGACTGCCTTCGGCTCAGGTCATGATCCTGGAGTCCCGGGATCGAGTCCCACATCGGGCTCCCTGCTCGGCGGGGAGTCTGCTTCTCCCTCTGACCCTCCTCCCTCTCATGCTCTCTGTCTCTCACTCTCTCTCTCTCAAATAAATAAATAAAATCTTTAAAAAAAAAAAACAGGAGGTATTTTTCACCTATCAAATTAAAAAACACACTTTAATTAAAATATTCTACATTGGCAGACATCTCTGGAGACACTCACCTATACTGCTGGGTAGAACCCAGGCTGACACAATCTTTCTGAAAGGTAATTTAACAGTGAAGTATCAATAGCCAAAAAATACTCCTGTCCTTTGACCTAATAATCTGACTTCTAGGAATCTAGTCTGAATAACTTATTAGATCAACAAATATCCATGTGTAAGAAAGTTCATTGTGGCCATTTTCCTAAAAATTTGAAACCAGCCTATACCCTCAAAAACAGAAGATTAAATTATGGTACCTCCGTACATGAGAATAGCACATTCCTGCCTAAAGCCACACTTTCAAAGGGTATTTCATGATACATGGAGATGCTCACGATATAGGAAGTCCAAGAGGCAGGATACAAACCAGTCTGAGCCCTGTGTGTGCGTGTGCCTATGTGTACAAAACACTCTGGAAGAAAATGCACCATAATATCAACTGTGGTTATCTCTGAGTGATGATATCCTGAGTAATGTTTCTTCCTTCTTCACACTTATCTTTGCTTAACACATTTTACACAGTGTGCATGTATTATTTTTTAGCAAGAAAAAGTAGTTAAAATACATTTCGATTTGGTGCTAGGATATTTGGATTTTAAGAGAAATTCCAGGAACCTAAAAAAAAGGTGAGAATCCATTACAGAACATTTCTGTCTTTCTAGTGACGTGATCACCAGAAGTTATGGAGGGAGCTTTGGCAGTGACTCCTCCTTGGTGATCACATTGTCTCTGGAGCCAGGAAGGAAAGGTGGAGGGGCCTCCCTCTGCATGCTCATCCTCTTTCCTCAGCTATCTAGATGAACTCTGAACTCAGAGGCTGAGCAGCTCATTCTTACCTTTGTACTGAGATTATTAGATCTGCTCTTCACTCTGCGATTGGGGCTGGGATCTTAGCTGTTGGCGGTGTTAGCTCTGTGTGCTATAGATTCAGGGAACCTGTATCTTGAATGATGTGCCTTAGATTAAAAAGAACGCTACATTCCCATAGATTCTCTTAGCAAAGAGGTAGCCATTTTGCTACTCGGTAAGAACCCACATTCTATTTTCAATATTAAATAAATGTTTTCACTCCCTGAAGGAGCCTTCTAGAACAAGCTGGGGCTAGGTGTGAGGTGAGTGAGGCATCTAGAGCTTCCTTGAATTATATGTCCAAGGTGTTTCACTTGCCACACCCCAGTCCCTTGCCCTGAGGCAAAAGGCTAACATTTATCTCTGACAAAGTCCAAAGATTTAAAATTAGAAAAAGCATTGAGAGAAGAAAGCTTTTTATTTTTTTTAAAATGGTCTTTACAGAACATTCACTCAACAATTCAACAGGCTGTGTATGAGATTCTGGGGACCCAGAGATTAATGGGATGGGGAGGGGGTAGGTGTACCCAAGGTCCCCAACAATGTGTTCACAAGGCCCTGTTCTGTAAAATCTGCAAGAGTAAGATGTGTTAACCGCAGCCAGTTAAGCCTACTGCTCCTTTCAACTCTAACTTGCCCCTCAATCCCATTTCCCCACCTGTCAGGTGGCAGGGTTAGAAGTTGATTTGAGATGTAGTGATTTTGAGTTTAGCAGGATATATTTACGAGATTTGCAGTTACTTCCATGATTAATTATTCCTAAGCATCTTGCTGTAGGAATGACTTCCTACACGCCTAAGACCCACTCAGCTGACCCACCTGGAGTCACGACGTAAAGGCCCAGAAGTCACATTACTCGTGCACACGTGCAGGGAGTGGAAGACAACGGACAAGGCTCGAGCGTGCCAAGTCAGAAACTGGTCTGTGGAAAGTTCTTTCAGATCTTATATACAGGTTTAAAAAGAGAGAGAGAAAGAGGTTTTCCTAAATCTGACAACAATATCAACAATTTGGATGAATTACCAACAAAGAGTTGTGAAGCTGGGAGAAAAAAGTTTTTCTAAACTATCACCAATATAAACAAAATTCAACCAATGATGGCAGAGGAAAGAAACATTATCTTCCGACTCTCCCCACAGAAAATATTGTAAAAATTGTCATAATGCAGAAGTTATTAAAGAACATGTCAGGTAGTTAATTAAAATCTTTTGTTATTTTTCTGGATTTTATGATATCTGTGGTAGTTGTCAGCTTTCCAAATTTGTGATTTCTGCGATTTATTTTCCCTTCCTAAATAAATATTGACTTTTGTACCTAATTTTGAGTTTGTGATTTTGGTTTCTTTTCTTAAAGAGGATCACATAAATTTGGTAAGCTTCAGGCCCCAAAAATCTGGCCCTGCTTCTGGCAGGAGATGAAAGATCGTTGGGATTTGTAGATGCATTCATGATTTGTGTAGGTACTTTAAAAATCATTTTTAACAATAAAAAAATGGGTTATGTACTAAATTCCTGTTTTGTCTCAGTTACCCACACCTGGGGAAAGGCTTGCTTGATGAGCCAACCAGGCAAAGTTGAGCAGCATAGCCCTCAGCTCTGAAGAGCCATCACCAAGGAGGAAATAATCATCTCTGCTGGGAGCAACAAATGTCCCATCACTCAGAGCACTGTTTTTCAATTACACACAGAAAGAATTTCACCACCCCCCCAACACACACACACTTCCTCTTGCTTATGGATTCAAAGCAAAAAATATTTACTGAGCATGCAAGACTCCAGGTCACCTTGGGATCAAGCCAGGCAAGAGGTTCCAGAAGAGAGAGCGAAGTTGTGTGGCCGGGAAGCCCAAGTTCAGTATTCACTCTTTATTCGCCCCTGCTCACAAGAGCCCAGCAGATCTGCAGGGATAGCAGAAATTTGGCCAACTGGCCTCAGAGTGAGGGGCACGGAGCACAGCAGGCCTAGAAGAAGGGCGTGGTACCCAACAAGTCACGGGAAGGGGGTTGGAACCTGGACTATCCCTCGCTGCCTGGGCGCCAGCTCGCCCCACACTGGCTCTAGAGGGGAAGCCTGCAGTGTAACATCTCTGCTTTGGAGGCAGACGGGCCAGAGCCTCAGCGACACCCTTCCAGCCCTGTGACCCAGGACAAATGATTTCATCGCTCTGTGCCTGGGTTTTCTCACTTATACACTGGGGCTGGTAATACCCACCTCACAGGGTTCTGACAAGGGTTTACTAAAATAACACTAGTTGTACTAGCATTTACTCAGTGTATACTAGGTGCCAGGCATAGCACGAAACGCTTCACTTGCTCGCTTAACCCATGTCATTGCCAGAACAACCTCTCAGGAAGTTTTTCTCATTATCCCCACTTCATAGATGAGAAAACTCAGGCACAGAGAGGTTGAGTCATTTGCTTAAGAATATACAACTACTAAGTGACAGAGCAGGGTTGGGGCCGCAGGCAGCCCAACCCCAGAGCCTTCATGTCCACCCACCCCCTCTACTGCCTCTCACCGTCCACGCTCGCTGTCGGTGTTATGGCCACAGACCAAGCTTGGAAGGCTGAACCACAGCCACTGAACAGGATAGAAATGCTCTCAACCTTGCAGCTGGGGGTGTAAAATGGTAGCCCCCATCTATAGAGAGAAATTTGGCAATATTTAGCAAAACTATGTGTGTATTTACCTCTTCTAGGCAATTCTAGGAATCTACCCAATTCTAGGAATCTATCCCATTGATATGCTGGCAAAAATATGAAAATACATATACATAAAGCTATTTGTTGCAGAACTATTCATAAAAGCAAAAGACTGGCAACTGCCCAAATATTTATCAATAGGGAATCAGTTGAACAAACCGTGGGGTATGCACACAATGGAGTGTTATGTGCCTGTTAAATAAATGAGAAAGATTTCGATATACCACTATAAATCGATTTCCAGGATATATTGTTAGGTGGAAAAAAAAAACAAAACAGGGTGTAGGGGCACCTGGGTGGCTCAGTCAGTTAAGCATCTGCCTTCTGCTCAGGTCATGATCAACAGGGAGTCTGCTTCTCTTGCTCCCTCCCCCCCTCCCCCTGCTTGTGTGTGCTCTCTCGCTCTCTCTCTCTCTCTCTGTCAAATAAATAAATAAAATCTTTAAAAAAAAACAGGGCATAGAAAAATGTGTATATCATACTATCATTTATCCAAGAAAAGAGGGATAGAGAGATATGTATATGAATATTCTCATGCTTAGAACATTCAAAAATGGAAGGGTGAACCATAAACAATTTTGAAATGGTTGCCCCTAAGGTGAGGAAGAAACAGGGTGGAGAGGACAGAGATAGAAGCTAGATTTATTTGAATATAATTTGGCTTATAGGTTTGACTTTGGAACCACATAACCATATTACATAATCATAAAAGAACACTAAGAACACTAAAAGAGCAATTCCCCAAAATTGAAAGCAAAATGAAATAAATGAATCTAATTGTGTATGTAGTTGGTGGCAGAGAGAAACTGTTCTTTTAAACACAGTAATTTGATAGTATATCCCTAGTGGGATTCGCTTTAAGTGCAAGAACTACAAGAAAATTGTAAACTATTTACAGTAACCATATTGGTATTCTGAGGCAGTTCTGTTTGACGAGATAAATTGAATAAGTAATTGTATGACATTTTAATTCTATTATCCCCAGTGGCCTTGAAAACTGGGATTCCTAGTGTAAGAGTCAGGAGATATGGATATACAATAGAAGATGTTACATGAACACCCTGTAGCCTGAATCTGAGTTGGAAATATCAGCATGAACTCATGATATATTTTATCTTAAAAAATACATTGCCTAGCTCTTCCACTGAAAAAACTCTAAAAACAGTGACAGACCCAGTAGCAACAAGCACCCTTAAAATGCAGATTGTGGTCTTGAAATACCATTTACCATGAGAAGAATCAAGAGCTTCCTGGAGAAATGGCAGATTCTAGGTCTGGGACAGGAAATGTACAAGAGGAGCCTGGAGCGTATTGTCCTACCGGAGAGTAAGGAAACTACCAAAGACTACTGGGGTCATGGCAAAAGGACTCAGGAGCCAAGCTGAAGAGGCTCACCCTGGCCAAAGATGAGACAACTTGAGTATCAAAAAAAAAATGACTCCAGTGGATTGAACACATCAAATATGCTTAAATCCATAACTTCATTATACAAAAATCTAATTAGTCACTTTAGCACAATGATAGAGAACCAATTTATTATTTGGGAAATTTATAATCAAAAGGAAAGAATCAGCTATTAATCCTGTGTTTCTATATGGACTATATTACTGGACAACCAAATAGGAGATGAGGGAAATTTCTCTTTAGAGAAGTACTGTATAAATGAAGAATATATATATTGAATAAATGAAGAATATATTGGATAAGTGAATACCAATGAATAAAAAAGAATATATTGAATAAATGCAGAAATAATTCGAGTTAGAATATTACCATCATGCAATCACTAATAAAGCAATGGATCCAGGCATTGAGCAATAATGATTGTTAGCATCACAGAAAAGGGATGCACCTAGATGGGCTGTGTCTTCTGAATGAGGTAACCAACACCACCTATGACATATTATTCCTGCTCCCTCCCAAATTAAATCTAAATCACATCAAGCCTCTGGATACAACCATCAATTCATAAGAAATACAAAGGACAGAGGAACATCTTGACCTAAACCGTGGGGATTCATCAGCAAAATCCAGACTGTGAAAAACTCTACATGAAAACATCTTGGTTTGGGGCGCCTGGGTGGCTCAGTCAATTAAGTGCCTGCCTCCGGCTCAGGTCATGATCCTGCAGTCCCAGGATCCTGCGTCGGCTCCCTGCTCAGCAGGGAGTCTGCTTCTCCCTCTGCCTCTACCCCTCTGCTTGTTCTCTCTCTCTCTCAAGTGAATAAAATCTTAAAAAAAAAGAAAACATCTTGGTTTATTCAGCAAATAAATTATGAGAGAAAAAAACGAGATGGAGAGAATTCCTATAATTTTAAAAAGTCCTGAAAAACATATTCACCAATTGTAATATATGGACTTTGTTTGGATCCTGAATCAAACGAAGTGTGTGTGTGTGTGTGTGTGTGTGTGTGTGTGTGTGAGAGAGTGATTGGAAATTTGAGCACTGAACAGATATTTGATTACATTAAGAGATTATCACTCTGTTTATAGTTGATAACGGTATTGGGGTTATGTTATAAAAAATATTTCACGTCTTTTAGAGATGCATACTGAAAGATTTATGGATGACCTGCTACCAAGTCTGGAGCCAGAGCTACAACAGAACTGGACCTGAGTTGACTATTATTAAGTCTGGGTAAGTATGTGGTTGTTTACCAAACTATTCTCTCAACTTTGTATATATTTAATTTCATATATATACATATATATACATATTATACACACACACACACACACACACACACACACACACACACACTTTAAGTAGGCTCCATACCCAGCGTGGAGCCCAATATGGGGCTTGAATCCTGAGATCAAGAGCCCAATATGGGGCTTGAATGCTGAGATCAAGACCTGAGTTGAGATCAAGAGTCAGACGCTCAACCAACCAAGCCACTCAGGCGCCTATTTTTCTATATTTTTAAAATAAAGGCCAAGCTGTGAGAAGCTAAGAAGTAGAGAGGGAGAAGGAAAGGCGGAGGTCCTCTCAGGTCAGCCTGGACTCGAGGAAGCTGCTACCATTACAAAGTTCTGTCTCCTGGGACCTGCTACCTTTTGGTCCTCAGGGACAGGAGAACCCTACCCTGAAAGACCTTCAAAGTCCTTCCGCCACTCTGACCTCCATCCTCAATGACTATCTCAGCAGAAGCCCTTATTCCTAAAACAGTGAGGACAAATTTTTCTAAAAAAGCCTGTCCACTCAGAAGACTAATCTGAAACACAGCTTCATGCTGCTATGAGTTTTTAATTACTGTGGCTGTCAGTTGATCTAAATATTTTAATGAATGGTTTTATTATGCTTCTGTCCTGAGGCTTTAAGCACAAAGCACAATTGTAAACTTCAGTTGTTCTTGTAGCCATATTTCTGTAGCATTTTAATACATTGCAGAGAACATCCCAATTATGGTTCTCTGTTATAGCTCACACTGAGAGATGACAGCAGTGGTGGTTTTGTGGAAGAACCTTGAACTCGCTATCAGAAGTCCTGGGCTTACATTTTGAGACTCACTGGGTGAGCCTGGGCAAGCACCTTAACCAAGGTGAGCCTATACGTTTCCTTATTCGTAACATGGAGACGAGGAGCCTGAAGTGGTTGTTTTGAGAATCAAACTGAATAATACGTGAACATACCTTCTAAACTGTAAAATATAAGGCGCGTATAAAAGATGCACACTCATTTATACAAGTGGGAAAATATGCAGTGATGTGAAAAGCCCAATCGCTAGCTATTTAATTCACGAAGGCCGACTGAACTTTCCTCATCATCTTAGGCAGAACGCTCTTCCCCTTCTTTCTTAGAGCCTGCTTCTGTCTTCCGTGTCTGTGAGCAACACAAGGGAGACGCCACATACCCACAGTTCCTGCCACAGGGGACCCATTGGTACATACTTACCACACTACAGTGAACTGGAAAGTACCCCGTGGCGTGTCCCCCTCCAAGTTGTGTTCAGCCTCCAGTCGCAGGGATCTCTGAATGCCGCTGCACCCTAGAGTCCAGACGGATCACAGGGGTCAGGGAATGGCCTCCTGCAGATAGCCACCAATGGGTGTCCGCAATGGCGTGTGACGACGCGCTCTCTCATCTTAGATGGTGATTTGGAATTACCCACATTTCAAATCCACTTAGTTTTATCTACTTAGGACTTTTCCTTTTATTAGAATTTGACCTTCTACGGATCATAGATACGTACCTCAGGGATGCTGCTACTTTCTAGGCTTCTGACTCTCGTCAGTTTCATCCCAGGCTGGGAAGGTGTTTAAGCAACAAGATCTGTATATAAGTCACAGCCAGACTCATTGGCAGATGAGATTATAGGTATAATTGCACTAGGCCCATTCTGAGCAAATAACTGGCACAAGAAGTAGCCAAAGGGTGGCAAAAGGTTTATCACTGGTGGAAGATGGGGCTAAGTTCAAGGAAGCCAGAAGCAGCAGGTTCAATAGAGGCAGAGGGTTCTTTTTCCCCATGGAGAGAGTAGAAGGCAAAGACATGCAGATATCCTAGCTAGCTTCTTGGAGGTTGCTTGGGCTGAGGATGTGTTCTGACTTCTGCCTCTAAGCTTCACTGTTAGTCATTTGGCACCCTCTGCTCTGCTGGGTCCTCAACCCTGCCCCGGCAGTCACTTTCCACGCTGGGGGTGGGCTGCCACTGGCCTGCCTTGGGGCTCCAAGACACCTCAAAAAAAAAAAAGATTCAGAAAGGCGTAAAACAAAAGGGCAAAGATACACCCACAGATGCAAAGCAAGCAGGATTGGTATTATGACTATCAAAGTAGAGCTCAAGGCAACAGAATTAAGCAGAACACAGATTTTAAATAAGTAAAAGACACAAACCACCAAAAATAATAGTCATGAACCTAAACACACCAGGCAATCCAACATCAAAATTCATAAAGCAGAAATTCTAGAACGGGAGGAAGTCAGAGCTGTAGAAGGAGCTACGTGGTTGAGAGCCTTGAATACTTCTGAAGGAATCTGTATCCTACAGGGGACAGGAAACCAAACGACCCCTCTGCTCCTTGTCTGCGTCTTATATTTCCCGCTTCTGTCAAGCTATGTCTGTGAGCAACACAAGGGAGTGGGTCCTTGTTGCTAGTATCAGCTAAAGCAAACACAGACAGACACCTGGCTCACTACTCTAGAATGAACAGGAATGATCTCCACAACCTTCTTCTAAATCCAAACTATCCTCATTCTGGAAGACCCAGAGCAGGGCCTACCTCCTAGATCAAGCCTTCTTCCCGCCCCCAAGTCCCTCATGGCCCCTTCCTCTCGCCTCTGAGCCCCTGGAACGATTATCGGTAGGACGTGGGGAAATTCATCACATGCTGCCTTGTGACCTATCTTCTTTCACATTATCTATTTGAACTACTGCTTGAATCTTGCCTTGTCATTTCACTTGTCACAAGTTTCTGTTTCTCTCTCCAACTTGGCTATACCACTCAGGGCTCAGAGTAGTGTCGACATCCTGCTGTACCAACCGTACACCTACTCAGGGCGCTTTCTGAAGAAGAGGACTCTAGGGCGGGGGGTGGCTGGGCTGAGAGTCAGGAGGCCTCCTCTGACAGCAACCCATTACAATCACCGAAGGTAATGGTAAGGAGATGGCATTTGCCTCTGCTTATAAGATGCCTGGGACGGGAGGGGGGCGGTGCCTGGGTGGCTCGGTCCGTTAAGTGTCTGCCTTCGGCTCAAGTCATGATCCCAGGGTCGTGGGATCCAGCCGGCTCCCTGCTCAGTGGGGTGTCTGCTTCTCCCTCTTCCTCTGCCCCTCCCCCTGCTTGTGCACATTTGCTCTCTCTCTCTCTGTCTGTGTCAAATAAATAAATAAAATCTTAAAAAAAAAAAGATGCCTGGGAGGGATCCAATGGGAGTGCCATCTCATGAAGAATCAGCAGGGCTGAATGAGCTGAGAGGAGTAAGAGTCAGGGATAGCCGCAGCTGAGCTGAGCATGATCTCCAAGGTTCCAAGCATGGGGCTGACATCCGTGGCCCGCCATCAGCTAAGCCCTTCATACCAAGAGGGCACATGTAAAGATTTACACTCTGGGCCACTTGCTTAGTTGGCTGAGGGCCAAATCATCCAGGGGCTCTGATGGCACTGGGAACGGCACGGGGACAAAGGAAGAGTCGCTCACCAGAGGCCACTGCTCCACGAGCATTCTGCCCTAGATGTCAGACCGAAAAGGGCTCGCCAGAAAGCATGATTCCCCACCTCCCTGTGTGTCCGGGGGCAACAAGCAGGGCTCACCCACAGAACTCCTACCCCACCCCACAGTGCTGAGGAGCGGTCCCTCCTCTTGCGGCCCGAAAGGCCCCTGGAAGCTGGTCTCCCCAGGTGCGGGGGAGGGGGCGGTGGATTGGGGTGGTTTCTCCTAGATCATGCAGTTTGAACCCCTCTGGGAAACGCAGCGTGGAAGAGGGAAAACCACGGAGACTTGGGAGTCAGAGAATCCTGAGCTAGTAGCTTTGTGACCTCGAACAAACCATTTCCCAACTCTGGGATCAAGCATCCCTCTGCGTAAGGAGGCCAAAAAAGGGTAATACTACTTACCCAGCAGGTTGTTACATGGTGCGCCACGCAAGCAGGCGCTCGGGAAGCAAAAATAATTATTGCTATCACTCTGCGTTGTGGAAGAGTTAGTCAAGGAAAAGTCTAGAAATGGAGGCAACCTGTGAGTCTCTGGAGGACTGCAACAGGCTTGCTGGGAGTCGGCCTCTCCGCCGACGCGCCGGCACGCACCTGCACCTGCCCGCACGCATGCTCACACGGGCCTCCCAGGGCTTGCCTGAGGCCTGAGCAAAGCCCCGCCCCAGCCCTCCTCCTGCGCAGGTGAGCCTCAGAATTGTGCCAAACATCCCGGCTGGAGAGCCGGCGGAGGTCCGGAACTCCCCTTCCTGGAGGCCAGGCCGGGAACCTGCATCTTCTCTGCATACTGATTAACATCCCTTGGAGACGTGTGTGATTTTGATCCTTGTCGGTGGGCAGGGTATCCCTCGCTAGGTAGAAAAAATTCCAAGGGCAGCACAGTTCCAATCTTCCAGTCTACTCCATCTGCTTCCTCCCTGGAGCTACAACCGGAGAAGGGGCTTGAGCTCTGCTAGGAGCTTGCTAGCACCCTAGGAAAATCTCCTGCGGGGGATTCAGAGTCCGTGACCCAAGCCCCTTTTGGGCGAACAGTGCTTTCCAGTTTCTAAGGCATTTTCACAGCCGTGATCGCATTTAATCCCCTGGGGCTTAGGATGCATAAACCCATTTTACAGAGCTGGAAGGAGACTGTGGGCTCAGAGAAGTAAAGTGACTCATCTCAGGTCTCTCCCGCCACCCCCCTCACACACACATACACACATCCTAGTGATTTTGAAGCTCAAATTCAAACACGAATCTGGACTTCACACCCCACATTCCTTCTTCTCCACTCCACTACCCCTTACACCTTCCTTCTTCCTTTACTACCCAGCTGGCGATCTCCATCATTCCCTAATTTAGCCTCTTTTACTGGGGCTCCTGCTCACCTAAGGAGTGTTTTGGTCAAGCCCTCAGCCCAGAAAGATGAAGACGCCTACAAGAAGTGACCTGGCAGCTTCTGTTTTTAACAGTTTAATTTCAAAGGAAATGGACCTCACTTAACTAAATTTCCTTTTCTGTTTTTTTCTAGCTATTAAAGAACTTGCATATCTAATAAATATTTAATAGGAATTCCCCTCCAGCTGAATTCAGGCCCCTCAGCATCTCATTACCATGTCTTAGAATAGTATCCTCATTGTCACTTGCTTAATTATGCTAAGAAAGAGTTGAATTGTGTGGCTGTTGGGATCAGAAAGCGATTAAATTCACTTGGCAAGACTTTGGATATCTCATTACGATCCTCATTTAGCACTTCTAATGGAGTTATTTTTTTCCCCAATACTGACTTGGGAAAGGCTTGCGCAGTGTAGCTAAGTATTTCCCTAAGCCCTGCACAACTTTGCACCGTGCCAGAAAAGATCAGAAGTTACTTCACACATCATTTGCACTCCCAAGAACACCAACCACCCAATGAGCAGTGACGGAAAGCCCTGGAAAAAAGGGTGAGGCAGGTGGCAGGAGACGGTTTTCAGATCAGGCAGGGTGGCCAGTCCCCTCTGGTGACTGAATCCTTCCTCGGCAGCCGCATCAAGGGCTAGTCCCGGCCCTGCTCGCATGCCTCCAACGTCGGGAAACTCACTTCCCCCTGACGCAGCCTGTTCCCTCCTTGGAGCGCTCAGTAAGTCCTTCTTTGTCTTCAGTCACTGGTCCTTTCCACCCTCTAGGTCCTCCCTGCTTTTTTTTTTTTTTTTTTTTTTTTTTGGTCTCCCTGCTGTTTTTTATGATAACAAATCTCATAATCTCATCCCTCTTGGCCGGCAATCCTAAGATTCCTCCCATGGCCTCTCTGAGTCTTCTCCTCTCTCAGTTATGCATACCCATTTCCTTCATTCTTCATAGGCCAGGATTTCCAGTCCCTTCCTCATCCAAATAAGGCTCTCCTGTCTTCCTTCGTCCCTCCATTCCTGCCTGCTTTCCTGCCATCTTTTCTTCTTGAGTGCCTGCCCTTCTAAGTGACAGCCCTGAGAATAAGTCCTGGGCAGAGAGCAGTGAATATGGCAAACGTGACCCCTGGCCTCCCAGAACTTCGAGTCTCGGTGGGGAGACAAACAAGCACAGGGACATTTATACTCCTAACACAAGCAACACGTGAGTAACAAGACAAGGGGCAGCATCTAGAATGTACTAAATGCTGGCTCGGGGCCCACTCTGTGCTAGGGATGTTCCGTGGATTAGGTCATTTATTCCTCACAACAACCATTCCACAGGAGAGGAAACAGAGGCACACAGAGCTTAAGTAATTTGCCCAGGATCATACAGTAAATAGCAAATTGAGGATGTACACCCGTGGAATTTACTGTTATTGGGGTGTCCAAGCATGGAACCCAGATTTGGATTCAGTATCCCCAAAGTCCTCTGACCAGTCAGGGGAGGGTCACAATTTTCCTCCTCCTCTGTCTTTGCCTCCATCTGAGCTCCTCTTTCTTGTCTTGGGAGCTCAGCCCCTCCACATGCTGGTTCTTACAAATGTGCTCACTCTGCTTGCCTATCGCTCATCCCAGTGGCCCCTTGATGAGCCCTTCCCCACCCTGCCGGTCCCCAAGATTTTCCCTCAGTAAGTTCCTGCCAGGCCCTTGCACCCAGGTCCACATGCTGGCAGGACCAGGGTTTGGCCAAAGAGAACTGAACCCTGGAAAAGTGACCTAAAGGGAGGTCCAACTCTCCCCCAGATGCTTCTCGGCATCCCTGGGCCTTATTCTTTGGAAAAATTTACTCCTTGTGCACGTGAATGAAATAAAAGACTGCTAAGCATGGGTTCAAGCCTGAAAAAATGTCTTTTGCTCTTCTCTCCTCCGTGGTGGACTGCATCTGGTAGAAAATATACATTCCAGGGGAGGCCAACAGGCCAAGTTAAAAGTTGAGTAGCCCTCTGACTTCCAGGGAGCTGTGAGCTCAGGCAAGCCCCTTCCCTCCCTGGGCCTCCACTTCCTGCATAAGGAGCAGTGTGAGCAAGCCCACCTCCATGGGCCCTGCCAGCTTTAAGACAGAATAGCTTCAAGCCCTTTTATTAAGTGCTTTGTCTTCCAAGAACCTCCTCGAGTGCTGCTAAGTGCAAACCCCCCTTGCAGAGGCATGAAGTGGGTTCTAGGGAAGAGTGACTGAGGAGGCAGGGACAGCCATTGGGATGCGATGTTTGAGCCTCCCTGAAACCTCCTTTTTGCCCCGTCGCTGGTTTTTTGCAAGCCCAGTCCCATGTCCTGGGAAGCACCAGCACCACACAGCAGGCCAGAGGGGAGGGAGGCCCAACTTCAACCACAGGTTGCCTTCCAGCAACTTCCAGGCTGCTTTTCCCAATCATCAGCCAACCACCTGGGCTCTGGGACTAGAGCTCCTTCTAATTGGCCTCTGTGCAGACCAGAAAGGAGATGGAACTTTCCAAAAAAGCACATAGAACCATTGTTGGTATTCACCACTCTTAGGGTTATTGCCTGTCGTCAAACACAGTAGGAGAGGCAGAGTGGTGATGTTTGAAAAGAAAAGATGTT
>NC_138385.1:4113869-4235570 GCF_054177405.1 Leptonychotes weddellii | reverse complement strand
GCCTGGGTGGCTCAGTTGGTTAAGCGACTGCCTTCGGCTCAGGTCATGATCCTGGGGTCCCAGGATCGAGTCCCGCATCGGGCTCCCTGCTCAGCAGGGAGTCTGCTTCTCCCTCTGACCCTCCCCCCTCTCGTGCTCTCTCTCCCATTCTCTCTCTCAAATGAATAAATAAAATCTTTAAAAAAAAAAAAAAAAAAAAAGATGTGGCTCAAAGGACAGTGAGATGCATCCCGGGGATTGGCCTGCAGCTGACAGCCAGCGTTCCTAAACTCGTATGCTGCTCTCTCATTATCTCAGGGCTGACTGGATGTGGGGGTGCTCATCCACACCCTGAAAGCTCCCAAGGTCCTAGGGAGGGAAATGAAGAGACTCTTTATCGGATTACAATAAGAAATAAAACTGCCAAGGCACCTAGACGCTCTGATCTCTGGGTCCCTGGGAAGCCAACTCGCCATGCAGAAGATGCCTGGGGAGCATGGAAACACGGCTGTGGGTCCTTGGTATGAGCTCCATCCAGCAGGGGCTTGGGTGCCTCCCTGGGTACCTGGGGCGGTTGAACCAGGCAGTCTTGGATCTGCTATCCAGCCCTTCAAATGCAAAGACCAACCATCAGTCGTCCTCGGGTTCGCACAGCCCTCAGCGCTAAATTCACCCAGTACTGCCTTTGAGCCTACTGCTGCCGCATTCAGGAAAACGAAACATTTTCGTAGACCTTCCTACCCAAATAGAGTCACCTTACCCAATTACCCAAACCTCTGAAAGGGCCCCAAGCGATAAGTGCATGGCCCTTAACCCATAGATTTGAATAAAGTGACTTGGCTCACAAGCTCTTTTCCCCCAGGCTCCCAGTGACAGAGGACCACAGCTGGAAGGGCACAGCAGAAGGGGTCCGAGGCCTGGGCTTTGGCATGTGGGCTGACCTTGATTAGGCAGATGATCTCAGACAACTCCTTTCATCCCCCTGGACCTGTATCTATAGCTGCAATACAGTGAGAACGGACTTGATATGGAAAAACAAAACAAAACAAAACAAAACGACTCAAGAGACTAAGGAAAGAACGTAATCGACAAACAAGTAATTTAACTGACAAAAAGTATAGCATTTATGATGTGCCAGACACTGTCCTAGGCCCTTTACCAATATTAACTCGTTTAATCTGCCTCACAATCCTTTGGCAGTAGATGCCAGTGTTATTCCCTTGTTTCAGAGAACGCTACGGCACAGAGAGGTTGAGTAACCTGCCCAAGGTCACAGAGCTGGTGAGCAGTGGAGCTGGGATTTGAACCCAGCTGATCTAGCTCCAGAATCCGGACCCGTAGCCACGATGCTGTGCTGAGGGGCAGAGGCTGTGTTCACTGTCTCTGATTTACAGGTGGCTAATAGGCTCGGATCCCACCTCACAGAGGCGGTGCTTGGTGCTCCTGTGAAGTCTCACAAGGGACTGGCTTCCGAGGTCCACGGCCGTGATTTTGCCCACAGCCATGTCCTCGTTTATCATGATTCTTTAACCAATAGCTACTTCAGCAGCTGGAACCGTGGGCTGGCAATGGTGGAGATGACACTTCCTGCGCAAGTCTGCTGTCAGAGAGAAGCCCCAGGGCTCCTGCCCTTCCCGAGGCAGGAGCCTCTTTCCCCGCAGAACGGAGGCCAGGGTTTGGAAGCTGTCACTTGGCTTTCACAGAATTAATGCCTGGCTTGGGAGATTAACGAACTCCGTTTCCTTTTCCCTCATTTTATGCGGCCTACTTGGCTTCCAGGTCGTTTTAATAGCAAGAAAAGGAATTGGAAGCACCCTCTTGGAAGCCATACAGAGCCCTGTCAGTCCCGTGCAAGACGCTCCCCATCCCTCTCCTCCTTCAGTGCCCCCTTCAGAGAGCGGGACTGTGGAAGGCAGAGTGCCTCTGTCCAGGTCTGCAGCGTCTCTGGGGAGGGAGAAGCATCGTGCAGACGCTTGGAGGAGGGAGCCCCACCTTGAGAGCAGATGATGCCTACGTCCCAGCCCTCCCCTTTCAGGACACATGATTTTAATCCATGTTGTCACCACTAAGGTCATGTTTCTAAGATCCTGTGGCGGGGAGAGGCCAGACTGCAACATAAAAATCACTCCTGCATCATGCTTCTCTCCAGGTCCAAAAGGAATGCAGGCATGATCTGAAATTCTTCTTTGTGATGAAGCACAGGGAAAATCGTGGGAAGGAGGAAGTGGATGAGAGTGGATTAAATCTGGAAGTTCGCCTCTGCAGAAAAACAGCCCCATCATGTGCTCTTTGAGAAGGGTCAATACATGCTCCTTGATGGCATTCATTCAGGGAAATAATGGATGGAAGAAAACCAATATTCATTGAGTTTCTAGAGAGCTGAGGGCACGCGGCCAGCTGCTGCCCTGTGCACTGCCTCATTTAAGCTGTGCGATGCCCCAGGGAGGGTGGTGTTCTTGCTGTTCACCAGACAGATGAGGAAACCAAAGATCGGAGAGGGCATGGCTTCCCCCAGGGCCATGTGACCAGGAAGTGGCAGAGCTGGGGCTCAAACATCATGATGCCTCGCTCTCTCTGAGGAAACTAGTGGGAGGCACCTTAGGAAATGCAGCTTATCATTTTGACTTGTGGAAACCTAGGATTTCCTGGAGTCAGAGTTCCTACAACACATATCACCTATTCACGTAATAATGCCTTCACGTCATGGGCAAGCAAGCCTGACTGGGTAGCCCTGTGCTCTGTGCAGTGACTATTCTTGGTAGGTATCCTTTGACTTTCGGCTATTCAGTTACATGTTTCATTCTTTTGGTGTTTTCCAGAAGCCACAGAATAAACGCTCAGCCATCTCCATTACTTAGGAATCTTTTGGTTACAAGCCACAGAAACCAAACTGAATCTAGCCTAAGCCTCCCCCCACAATTTAGATAAAAAACCCAAGGCCTGGAAAAGGGAAGAATCCTAAGAAACAATAGGAACTAGGGATTCAAATACCATCAGCTAGTTTACCCATGAGCATGTGCACATTCATTTGTGAATTCTCTCTCCCTCCCCCCTTCTCTCTCTCTCTCTCTCTTGCTCTTTGTGTGTGTGTGGTGTGTGTGCGTTAAAGCTTTACAATGTGTAGGGGTGCCCGGGTGGCATAGTCAGCTGGGCATCCAACTCTTGGTTTTGGCTCGGTTGTGATCTCAGGGTCATGGGATCAAGCCCCATGTAGAGCTCTGCACTCGCGCAGAGTCTGCTTGAGTTTCTCTCTCCCTCTGCCCCTCCCCCCTGCACTCTCTCTCTCCCCTCTCTCTCTCTCTCAAATAAATAAATAAATAAATCTTAAAAAACAAACAAACAAACAAAAACTTTACAATGTGTAGCTTCAGGCCTGAATCTTTTGAGGTCGAGTTCAAAAATCCTAGAGAGGAGAGTTTGTTCCAGCTTCGGATAATGTCTACACCTCTGAACCAAACAACAGTGGCCCGAAGGGCTAGATCAAAACATAGCGGCATTGAGGGGAATCACATAGAAGGAGAGGCTCGGGAAAGGCACACAAAACAGGCAATCCTACTGAAGCCTAGAGATCAGTTTGTGGGTTAGTTACCCTTACAAATGCCTAGCCTCGTCCAGTTTGCTACAGGCGGGAATAGTCAGGTTATACTGAACATGTTCAACCAAGAATGACCCCTTGAGCTGGGGCTGAAGGTGAAACAGGCACTACTGTAGACATATCTAAGGCCTACTCAGAATCCAGGAGCTATGGAAGCTCTTAGATGTAGCAATCAAGCCCTCACAGACACACATAAGGGCTAAGGCTCAGAAAAACTGTGTAACAGTGAATCGCCATACACCCTTCACCCTGATTCAAGCTCTGGCCAGTGGACAGTCCTGCCACAACCAACCCAAGGGTCATTAGGGAAACACTCTTATGGGAAGAACTTGCCATGAAAGGACCAACATGAGTCCTACTCATCAGCTGTTTTATTGAATTTCACCTTATTTTTCTATATCCACAGAGTCCGTATGTGGCCTGCTATACTTGGCCTTCATTTCTTTTCCGGTCCCCAGAACAGAATTGGCGTCCATGTTTGTCTTACCTGCAGTGAAGCTCAAAGATCAACTTAATTCTCATTACTATCTCATTCTCAGGTTCTTAGAAGAATTTTCTCTTCCTTTCCTCATCATCAGAGATCGCTGGCCGACTCTGGTCGGCAGACCTGCCTTATATGGCATGTAGTATTTTAAGAAATCCGACTTGCCCAAACCGAGAATTTAGGGGGTTGGTACATATGTATGCAAGTTTTCAGCTTCTTATGAAAACTTGGGGACCTGGTCACACTTGGCCTGCAGTCCTTCCTGGCAACAATCAGCTGGAGTTAAGCATGACTGCCCCTTCCATGGGCCATGTGCTCTCCAGGTCACCCTCTCTTATCTAAAACCCACTTCACTCACTACCCTCACTCATTCTCTGTCTGGTCTCTGTAGACCTTTGCAACCCCTGCCTTAAGTGGATTTTTACTTCCGCTGTGTATAACAAGGCTGGCGTATTTATCTCCTACCTTATATCATTTTTTTGGAACCAGTTAGGTGTAAGTTATGATATTATTTTTTTAAAAAAGAGATGAATGCCAAACCTTTGATGGTTTCACGATCGATACCTTTGGGTTAAAGTCCAAACTCTCAGCAAAACATTCCGGACCCTCTGTGATGTAACTCCAAACTATGTTTCCAGGCCATGGCCCACCATAGTCTACCATGTGTACTCTGCGGCAGCCACACCCAGCCGCCCTTCATTTTCCAGGTACACAATTGTGATCTCCTGCCTCTGGCACAGCGTGTGCTCCCTGTGCCTAGAATGCCCTTTGCCTGGCTGGCCAACTCCTCTGAGACCTGCACAGCCCACATGAAATGCCACTTCTTCTCCACAGTCCTTTTGATCATGTGCCTGCCCAGAGCCACTTGTCAACGCAGTGTCTCAGTGAAAATTGGAAAAATATGCCCCTTCCTCAAGATATATTCTTTTATCTGTTAGAAAACTGTCCTAATAAACATCTACATTCGTATGCCTGCAGTATGAATGGTTTCTACTTAAATTTAGCATCCTTGCGCAGTACACACCTTGCACAGCTGTACTTAGTGGACCTGCTCCTGCCAGAGCAGAAGGAGCAACTCCTCTGTGTTCCCGCAGGATTGCCTCATGCCTCCACCATAGAGTAGGAGACAGTATAGTATAACGGGCTGCCCATGCCTGTCATCTCTGCAGACAGGCCATGAGTCCTCAGGAGGCAGGAACCACATCTCAATGATTTTAGGATTCCCAGAACCCGTGGAGGGTAGTCCATAATGGGCATTGAATCAGTTTGTCAACTGTTGTATTGTGAACACTTGGCAGCTGAGTGGAGTAAATGGAAAACAGCAAGATCAGGCAGCCCAAGGGCATTACCAGAGGGGGGGGGGTGTCAGCTGATGCCAGCTCACAGGCACAGGGGCCCAGAGAACCCCTTAGAAGCAATTGGTTTTGAATTGTCAGGAGCAATATTAGACTTGGAGATCTATAATGCCATTAAAAGAAAAACCAAGGAAACTGAACTAAAATGTGTTGTGTTATTCCATTCTCCAAATGGATTTTTCTTTATATTTTCCTGACTCCTAATACAATCAGCTAGCTTCAGCCTGACAGCCATCTTACTTAAATGAAAACATGAGTTAATGAAATATTTTATGAGTTGTAAACCAAGCAAATATGTGATATGAAATAGAGAGGGAGAGAAGGAGCAGAAGGGTAGGGAAGACAAGAAAAGGCGAAAGCAGGCTGCTTCTGGCAGTGCACACAGGCCCGGCTCATGGTTGTCATGCCTCCAAGCAGGGTGACTGACTGGGGCAAGGGATGAGTGAGGAGAATGAGATCGAGCAGGTAGGAAGAAAGAGACAGAAAAAGACACAGAAGGCAGTACAATCAAAGCAGTAAGCTTCACTCAACAGATGTGATGGCGGACCCCCAGAGAGCTCTGTGAGCAGACGCCAGCGCCGAGCACAGAGGACTTGGCTTGGCAGGGCCTTTCTCTCCCCGCAGCCCAAGTCTGTGGACTGGCTGCATCCCCCAGGGTACTGCCACCAGGACTTAAAAGGATCTAGGCCAATCAAAATGGTATCTTGTCAGTCCAAGATCATGAATCATCTCAAAGCAGCCAGGCCTGGAGCCGGGGCCCTAACGTCCAGCTTACCAAGAGGCTCAGGGTCTTGTTGGGTCCAGTCCTAGGGAAAGAGTCCAGGCTATAAGTTGCCTTTTGCACAACTTCCCTTCCTCCAGTCCTGTGGCAGAGGCTCGATCCTTTTATGCTACAGCGCATGCCTAGCCAGTGGAGGAGTCAAGAGGTGGTGTCCTTCACTGCTTTGCCCGGTGCCTTTAAACTTCCTTTCTTCTACTCGTGGCTAGAAGAGAAGTTCTACTACCTCCTCCTGGACTGGAAAGAGCAGAGCAGAGGCTCCTCAGGGCAGAGTCCATTCCTAAAAATCAAACATCCTTTGAGAACGGGACCAGTCTTCTGCCTCACTCCAGTGTATTATTCTTAAACCACAGCTCTGGCCATGTCACTGCCCTATTTGGGGGCTTATTCTCTCCCAGGCCCCATGCTCAGTGCTTTACATGTAGTTAATCACGCAATCATCACCTAAGTCTCATGGGGCAGGTACTGTTATTATCCAACCCCATTCCAATTCCACAGGTGAGGCTTACAGCATTTAATTAATGTACTCGAAGTCACATCATTCAGTAAGTGGTAGATCCTAAATTTGAACCCAAGCTTGTCCAAGGCCAAAGCCCCATGCTCTTAATCCCTAAACCAGGACTTCTCAAGAATGGTACTAGAGGATCTTGTTAAAATGAGGATCCTGACTCAGTGGATCTGGGAGGGGGCCCGAGATTCTGCATTTCTGACAAGCTCCCAGGGGATGCTGATGCTATGATTCCCTGGACCACACTCTTTGAATGGCAAGGCTCCAGAGTTTTTTATTTCCCAGAGGAAAGACACTATAATTATGGTTCTTCTACCTTAGGAGCATGAAGACTCTAGCATACAGACCTCCTCTGGTCCATCAGCCAAGGGTGTCATTCACCAAAAGCCATCATGGCCAAGAAGTGAGCATGATTCTTCCAACCTTCCTAGGAAATAACAGAGAGAAGAAGCTAACAAGAAAGTAATCGCCTCCGCATCCCTACATTCATGGCCATTCAATGTTTCTTCCCATCTCCCTCCAGTTAATCTCTGACCTTTGCTCTATGTCAAACGAGGCCTAAGAGTGAAGTCCCAAATAAGTTCCCCTTTGAGCGGCAAAGCAAGCACGTGGATAGCCTACTTCTTTAACCCACAAGCTGCTAAGATGGCCCCAGACAACAGGGCAGAGGAATCGTGGGGCTCTATACATAAAGACCTTGGCCAAACATGAAATTCCACTGAGATGCTACACATCCTCTCACCAAAGCCTCTTCATACAAGTTTTGAAGTCAGTGAATAACCAGGAAGTTGCTATAAATGTGCCTTCCTTCAACAGAGACTTAGGAAAAGTCGCCTCAACAAAACAAGGGCCTTCGTGGGAGCGGTGACAGTTCAGTCTCACAAGAGTATTGCCCGTAACCTTCAGAGTTTACTTAGCTAGCACACATAGAGTTGAGGACCAAACCCTTCTAGGAAAAGCTTGTCCCTGTCTTCTAGGGGTTACCCTTCCAAACCAGAAGTAGACAATAGGCCCAAGTCATCCCTCTGTGGGTCCTCTTTATTTAGGAAACACATAATAACCTTTCAAACGTTTCAGAGATGTGTGGACAATGAAGAGCTCCCATTTCATACCCTGCCATTATGCAAGGAGCGAGCCATAAGGTGAGGGCACCACAGTGTGAATTCTCAGCAAGCCCACGCCTCCAGCAGAGGCGAGCATGACAGGCTCTCAGCCGACTTTGATAATTAAGGGTGTTCCATTTCCTCTAAACAATGTTGTTGTGATGCCTTTAAAGGAGGAATTCTACAACCCGCCTGAATCGTCTTAGTTCCACAAAGTCTCTGAGTTGACAACTAATAATTAATTGACAATGAACAGTGTCTTGCTGCCCATCACAGTGACTGGCACTCTCATCTCTGAAAAGTGAAAGACGTGCTAATGTGGCAGGCTTCATAATCCCCACAGCTTTCAGCCCAGTGCCTGATGTGACAGGACAGATCCCTTCTTGGGACAACCCGGCAAGGGGGGGAGGGGGATGCAAGCGACAGCTTTCTGGAGCCAGGCCACAGAAGCCACCTGCCAGCAGGGCAGAAGTTCATGGTCCAGAAGGTCAGTGCCCAGCTCTTTTCATTCATTGATTCCATTGTCCTCCTCCGCACTGCTCCTCTCACCAACTCAGCCCCATTCTGCCCAAACTTACTGAGCATTTTCGATGGGTACAGCCCCTTAAAGGGGCCTAGCCACCAAGCTGGGCTGTGGTCAGTGAGAGCACAGAAAGAGTCTCGTTGCCTGTCACCAAGCTATGCAGCCCGCGTCCTGGCAGGGCTCTTTTCTATTCTCTCCTTTCAAGACATGACCCACCTCATCTGAAGATCCATGGACTTAAATACACACACACACATATGGGCAGACCTTCCAAGTGGCTGATACCCAGAGCCCCCTACCTGCCTGGCATGGAACCTGGATTTTTTAGGATGGGAGGACCGGCAGCTGGGGCCATTTGCTCATGTCACTGGGGGAAATCTGTCCAACCAGGGCTACAGCACAATCAGCGGGAGCAGCAGAATGAAGACATAACAGGCAGCTGCCTGGGTGCCAGGGGCCCTGATTTCTAGCCTAGCCCTGCCATGGGCTTGCTGTGTGACCTTCAGCAGCTCCCCTCCCCTCTTCGGGGAAACTAAGATGTCTGTCTGCCAAGAGAGGGCATTGGATGGAAGGATGTTTGTTCCTCACTGCATTCCCAGCCCCCGGAACAGTACCTAGCCATGCATGAGGTACCTGGAAATGTTTATTGCCTGAACGATCTGCTGTGGGTCCTCCCACCGCCGACATTCCAGAACACGGAAATCATCCCCCTTGGTCCTACGAATCTACCTTCACAGCTAGGCCACCTAATGACAGGATCTTCACGTGAAAGGAAGATTTTTTTCTTCTTTAATCAGGTGACAATCATTTCAGTTTCTCTTTTACTTTTTAAATCATTCTGCAGCTCACAGTTTTGCTCCCTCCAGTCACCCAGGAGACAGAAGCTTGCGCCAGTCATTCGCCTTCACTGGTGCTACCAGAAACTGTTGTGGTCTGTAAACATAAGGAAAACATTAGAGATAAAAACCCGGGTCCCCTAATCCCCAGCCCAGACAGCACATCACACAGCCTCACAGCCAATTCATACAAGGAAAGAAGGGAGCAGACAGAAGAGTATTAACACTGTCAATCTGAAAACACGAGTTTAAAATTAGTAAAGGAAAAAATATGTCAATCATGACTCAGGAGGCATCACCGATTTCCTTGCACGTTCACTTTTCAGACAACCAACCAACCACTTGAAAATTCCTCCTACCCAAAATGTCTACTGGCAAAAATCAGTGCTAAGAGCATCAGGCTTGAAGGAACCAAAAAACAAACAAATAAACAAAACACCAAAATACAAAACAAAAACACCAAAACTCACGGGGAAGAGAGGGAGAGCCTGAAAGGAGAAATTTAAATCCTTACAATTGCCTTTATCTATTACCAGGAACCCCTGGATTTATTGGAGAGTGTGGCCAAAACAAAAAGTAAAAAAGGAGACCCGTGGTGAAATCTGCTGCTGAAGGAGGAGACCGTGGAGTGCGCAGTTTGCCTGTGATTAAAGCACCTCTTGAGGCCCCTTCTACCTCTGTCCTCAAAACCATAACGGGAGGCTGAACTAAGTCAGCAAGAGAGAAAGACAGCACTCACGTGGGAGCCCCCACCATGCCCTGAGGATGCTGAGTGAGGCAGGTCATTGCAGGGCTGTGGGGCGGGGTGAAGTTCCTTGCACTTCACAAGGCCCCAAGGGACAAAAGCCACCAAACGCCACCCCTGGGACAAAAGGTGAGAGAGAAAGGAGTGTGCTCTTGAAGCCCATCCGTGCACCCTCCTCAGTGGTCATGGCGGAGGGGGCCCCAGGGAGAAGATTTGGTGCTGACCACAAGCCCCGGCTCTCCAAAGGCTCCAGGAGCTGCTGACCACCCCCAAGACACACTTACACATTTCTTATACTAGGTGCAGTGCAGACATCTAGAACGGAAACAAGTTGAGGAGGCTCCATCTCAGCTCTACCACCGACTCTGTGTTCTTTCTTGGGCAAATCCAGCTCCTTTCTGGCTTTGGTGTCTCCGTGGAGGGGCTACAGCAGGTGATCTCACAGGGACCTTCCAGACTGGTCATGACATGGCTAAAGCAAGGTCGCGGGCTGTGGGAACACAAGAAAGGCCCCCATCCTTGCCCGAGCCGGGTAAAATTGGAGATACACGCTCCAAGCAGAGGACCCAGCAAGTATTCAACACGGTTGCCCTGCAATTGCTGTGGGCATGATCAGAAGCTTCTAAATCCAGTCCTGGCCTTCGAGACACTCGATTAGCCTTGAGCAAAGTGATCATTATCTGAGTGACCCCTGACACTAATGTCCTGGCTGATGCAGGCCCACTCTGTCATCCCCTCAGACAGCCTGTCAGCATCTCATAATTAGGAAAAAGCTGTTTCTGCAATCATCAAGAAGATCCATTTTACAGAGACAGCTTCTGCATGTGAGATGGTATTTCAAACAAAAAGCTTTCAAATACCCAAATCCAGGCACTCCAGCAAGTCACATCTTGACAGTCTGGTCCTAGATAACTCAATATCCTAAACTCGCCTTCCTCTTGCGCTAGACAAGAAATTACCCTTCTATTTTTAGGACCAGGACAGTTCAAACCTTTAAAGTAACTTGTCATTCAGGCTGAAAATAGCATTTGCAATGGGCAAAAATCTTAGCTGAGGCATTAGAATGACGTTACTTCCTAGATATAGAGTTCTTGTAACTAACATATACGTAAACACACACACACACTTTCTGACATTGAAAAATTTTTAAATCAACTACAAAACTTATAAATAGGGATATTGTAGAGTGGAGTTTCTGAATCACAGCTTAATAAGAAATCCAACATGAAAGGCAAATATTTAATCAAAGCAAGCATGGTCACTCCAATCATGACCAGCCCCATGCCTACTCATTTAGGATTCACAATGAATGAGAGACCACTGCGACCTACAAAGTGAGTGTTAAAAGCTCTGAAATGGGTATTTGGGTGTTGACACAAGAGCCATCAAAAGAGCCAAAGACACTGCCCACCTGACTTTCTTTTTCATTCTGTAAAGCTTGCACAGATGAAGGACTGAGGGCTTTCTGCCACTAATCAAAGGAAACTTTCTTTTCCAACAAGGTCTGGAGTCGCAAGACTTGATCTGCCAAATGTAAATGACACGGGTCAAACTAAGCTCTCGATCCTTCAGGTGCTAGTTGGAGAGAAGAGGAAGACTATGCATCACTTCCTCCTGCGAGGACCGGAGGGCAAAGCGCTTCCTTCGTTTCTCCTCCATGTCCCTGCTCACTATAAACAGATGAGGCTTATGATCTGTGGGCCAAAGGCACGTGAAACAGAGGTTGCTTTGGTGGGAAAAGATAAAGGAGGTTTCCTTTGGTGTTCCCGTGTTTGATGAGAAGTTCATTAGCAGAATTGCTATTATATGAGTAATAAGTACTCATTATGGAAGTCTGGAAAATACAGAGAAGTGTAAAGACAATTGAGTTTCCATCCTGAAATGACCAAGGTTAACACTGATATATTTTCATCTGCCTGTTTGGTTATAAATAAGTGCTGCTTGCTTTACATGGTGCTAATCGAAACATAGCTACAATTTCACATCCCACTTTTTCATACATAATTATGAGCATCTTTAGATGTTACGACCATCCTTTTGAGAATCACATGAAGTGGATGTGCTGGAGACAGAACGTACATGCATCATAGGTAGGTAAAAGCCCGGGCTTTGGGATCAGATGGAGCTGGGTTCAAATTGCAACTTGACTGCTCTGGCTCTGTGCTTTTGCACAAGTGATTCAACCTCTGAGCCTCAGGCTCCTCCTCTATAAACCAGGAACAACAATAGCATGGTTGCCAACATCAGGGTTGTTTTGAGGCATGATGAGATAATTCCATTAAGCACGTAGCACGGTGCCAGTGGTAACTCCTTAGTACGTGTTAGCTGATGTCATTTTTACTAGCATTTTTACATTATCCAATCTTTTATTGTTAACCTCTGCATAGCTTCCAGATTTCTCATTTGGACAACTCTGCAATGTGTATGTAAATAGTTTGAATTCTTTTCCTTATAATATATTTTCCAAAAGTGAAATTCCTGGGTAGTCTGTGGTTGTTGATATGTGTTGCCAAATTTGTTGGCCAGATGATTTTTGCCCTACCATGAATCAGTGTGGAGATATTATCAAGAGCAGCAAAACAGAGACCAAGGGACCCTTGAAATCCTTAACGATCTTAGTGCTAAGAGGGCCCTTGAGGAGCACCAAGGGCAATCCTGCTCGGATGACTAATGGGAGACAGCCGCCCATATCGATGACCTCAGCCTCATTTGAGCTGAGACCTCATAGACCACCAGGCAATGCACATATGAAACAGCATGTAGTGAGGCACTATTGAAAGCCCACATCAATCCATGCCCAAAGGCTACTAAGCATTTGGTACCATGGGTTCTAGCCTCTCCCTGAAAGTCAAGGACATATCTTCATACCCTCTTGTCATATCTCTCTCCAGCAGCAACATTTCTGGGCATAGTAGTGGGATATAACCCATGCTGTTCCTTTATCTGAAGTACTTCCCCCAAATTTTGGAATAGTTACCTCCTTTGTGTACCTTATTCTCAGCTTCAATGCCATTTCTTCCAAGAGGCAAGAGCACCCAGCTTTGAGTAGCTGCTTCACAGCTCTCTACAGCTCTCTACAGCTGTGCAAATTCATTTCATTCCAAGAACTCATCATGGCCTGTAATCATGTCTTTGTTCACTTATTTATAAAGCCCCCCGCCCCCCCCCCCAGCTAGACTGTCCGCTCCATGAGGGGTAGGACTGTGTCTCAGTCTTGCTTGTTTGTATCCTTAGTCCCCAGTTAGCAAAGGATCTGGCACAAAGCAGGCACTCTTGTACCCCATTGCCTGTTTGATGCTCAGTACCCCCTTGGGCACACTGGCAGCCAGACCTTGAGCTGGGCCCTTGGGGTACAGGAACAAAGGAGCACACAGTCTGTCCCTTTAAGGAGTGCCCATGGCTGTCTCTCTGCATAGCCATCTCAGCAAGAACTAGGAAGCCCTTATAAGGGAGCAATATTCTCTAATGTTAGGGAGGCAGCCAGGAGCCAGAACTCACTAATGGACATCCATCCATGGGAAGGTTTATTCCACCATCCTGAGGATGCACACCCATGCTTGGCACCTGTGGAATTTTGTCTGCTTTATAAAGCCCTCAAAATCTATTCCTTGGGATGCCCTTACAACTTCCCATAAGCCAAGGGCTAAAAGGGCTGGTGCAGCGGAACAAGAATAAAGGAAAGATAGGGTGGGACAGAGGGCAAGAGCCTAAAATCTGGGCTCCAGTCTCTGTTGTGTCCCTTATGATACTGGGTGGGGCACCTCATCTCTGAGCTTTACTTCTGTCCCAAATAGTAGTAGATAGTAGACTCTCCCCTGCCTCTTGGGAGACTTCAGTGATCATGTGAACAAAAAGTAAGGGTGCAGCATGAAGGCCAGGAAGTTATTCCGGTAAGCTAGGGAGAGAAGTATGCCAGTTCAGTGGCCTCGTGGGACCCCTCTGGAGGATGTTGATGGCGGTGACAGAGAGCGCCACACCCCCTGCACCTATACATACGCTCACCCTGGCCAAGGAATTCTCCTCGGGCCTCTTGAAATAGCCCCCAGGTTGGACTTCCTCCTGAATGTGTACTCAACAGCCCTAAGAAGAAGCTACTTGTTTTCTTCAAGGCACGTTTTCTAATCAAATAAGCCGTATCTCCACAGAGGCCAAAAGAGATCTTTAATTGACGAATGCAAAAGCTCAGAAAAACCACAAATGCCCTATTCACCATGTCAGTCCTACAGAGGAAGTTGTGGTTCCGCCATTTTCCCCTGCCACATACAGCTGCGACCCTGGCTTATATTACTAATGACATGCAGTATGTGTGTCTCGGGTTATGACAGATGGTGTTTGCAATGCATGCAGAAGCTTCAGATAGCCAAATGGCGCAGCCGTGGAGATTTTCCAAAAGGAAGACAAAAACAGCAACAACAAAAACACTCTCACCAGTGAATATCTGAGGAGTATTTATATTACTTTCTACTGTGGCGAAATAGACAACATCCAATGAGAGCTGTACTGACTGGGAGAAGCCAGCCAAACATGAAGGGGCAGATGCTGCTGACAGGCTGTGCCTGAAGGGCATGCTCTCACCCTTTCTAGAAGATCTACTACCTTAAAAAGGTGGAAGAACAGAATTTAGGCCTCTTCATCTTGCCAATAGACCTGGAATTCCCTCTACTTGCCAAGGTTGCCAGATCCATGAGTGGACTGCTCAAATTGGTAGAAAATCCTGTTCTAATAGAATACCCAATATTTCTTTCTTTCCTACAACTCATAAAACCAGTGGGGACCATGAGTGCAGCCCCTTTACCTCCCAGCAGAGATACCTGAGGCCCAGATAAGGGAAGACACTCAGCCAAAGTCACACGGCTAGATAATGACTTGCCCTAGCCCTCTAAACTGCTGTATCACACCAGGCTCCTCACACACCTAAAGGCAAGCAGCAAGCACCTATTCACGTTTTTACCAATTCCCCAAAACCTGCCCCAACTCATTCCTGACCTACTCTTGCTCTAATATCCCTGTGACTCTTGCCTACCTCTGGACCTTCAAACTAGGGCTTGGGTTTTGTCACTAGCTTTCTGTAAAGAACTTAGACTTGCCTCCTCACCCTGGCCCATACCTTTGGTTCCACTGACTCCAACCCTAATCCCAGCAATCTTATCTGAGTCATGGCCCAGCCAATCTAAACCATGGCTGAACCATGCCTAAAGAGGAGGAGATTCAGACAGAGGCAAAACCAATACCAAAGTCTAGGTCTCCTGACTCTAAGACCAATGAACTTTCCACCACATAATACTCCTGCCCCTGCACTGCTATTAATTCCACCTCCAGAGCAGCCAGTAAATCTAGTTCCTCTCTTTCATCATATGAAGACCATTTTCATGTCCCCACACCACCGTAACCAACCCTATCTGAGCCTTCTCTCTTCTACATGATTTGTCCTTAGCTTCTTTTATTTATTTATTTTTAAGATTTTATTTATTTATTTGAGAGAAAGAGAGAGAGAGAGAGCACGAGCAGGTGGGAGGAGCAGAGGGAGAGGGAGAAGCAGACTCCCCCTGCTGAGCAGGGAGCCCGACACAGGCCTCAATCCCAGGACCCCAAGATCATGACCTGAGCCAAAGGCAGACACTTAACTGACTAAGCCACCCAGGCGCCCCTGTCCCTAGTTTGTTCAAGTTGACTTCATAATTCATGGTTTCCAGATCTTCAGAGGGCTCATAAACTCAATCATCATCCTCTTAAAAAGAAAAATAGAGAATATTTTGGATCCATCATATCCATTTAGACTGTCTGTTTGCATCAACATAGGTCTGATCGTGGCCACACTGTCATCAGCTACATGTCACATTATGCCAAGTTGTGGTCTACTAAAACCCCAGGATTATGTTCAAAACCAGAATCCTTCCTTAGGGATGTTCAAATACTGACAAGAAAACAAAGATGTTTTCTCTTTCTGTTGGGGTCTCCAAGCTGGGATTTTGTAAATCCAAAGATGCCAGAAACCATGTTCTACACCAAGTAAAGAAAGAAAGCTCATCTGCAGTAGGAGAGTTTGGAGCCAGTAAGAAATGAACAGAAATAGTGTGTGTGTGTGTGTGTGTGTGTGTGTGTGTGTGTGTGAGAGAGAGAGACAGAGACAGAGACAGAGACAGAGACAGACAGAGAGAGAGGGAGAGAGAGAGAGTACACTAGCCCACACTAATATGTGAGCACACATTCACTGGTGCTATCAAGTCCCCAATTTCCAGTATTAAAATCTCCTGAATACCTTGGTTCTTGCAGCTCTGCCACTAATTCTGGGAGCTACTCCAGTGTCCTGCCAATAAGTCCTCTTGCATGTTTAAGCTAGAAGGGAAGCTTTCTGTCACTTACAACCAAAAGAAACTTGACTCCAAGTTTCCTGAGATCTTCACATGGCATTTTCCCTCTCTTCCTTCACATTGCTTCTTTATAGCCACTGTGGCACCTTTCCTTGCTGAATGAAATGGAAAACTGGGTATCTGGACAATTGGAGGGGTAGAGAGAAGAGGAAGTGTGATAATGTTAGAGACCAAGTCTTCTATTTACCATTTTGCTGAGTGCCAGCCCAAGCCCTCTCTGGGCTCCTCCAAAGATCCCTCCCATCCCATGAAGCTCAGATGAGAGTGCACAGTAATTCATTACCTTGCTTCTTCCAAAGATCTCCATTCCAGATGGCAAGCTCTGCAGAAGATGAGTTCCTGGGGTGAAAAAGAAGTGCTTGGGAAAATTACAGGTCTGTGACACAGTCTGAATTTGTCCTGCTCCCAGGCCCTTCATAATGCCAGACCACCCATTGAAAGTGTGAAAGGGAACACCATCTGTGTTCTGCTGGAGAGAATCTAAGAAACCTTGAGCTGGAGGTGACACAAACTAAATGTTTGGGTTTGTAATGATTGGCAGCAAGATCATCAAGTTGGCAGCTAACAAGTCACACAAGAACAACTTCTAAGCCAGCTGTTTGCTAAGATGGGCAGCATTGTCCGAGAAGATGGTCAATGTGATGGTGAGTGGACAGCAGTGTTCCTGGCATAACTGTCCCCAAAGTGGCTAAGATGTGGTCTGGCATGTTCCATTACAATTAGAGCAACTGTGGCTGGCTAATAGCCTTACAATTGTAAACTCACTCAGAGGGGATTATGGGCTCCTACTAATACAGTAATGTTAGAGTGAGTTTTGCTCGATTACATACTTGGCCTCGAGCCTTCTATTCAAGGCATTATGACAGCATCTCTCACAAACTCATCTACCAGGAAATCTGGTTTTTCCTCCTACACTAGTCCTAGAAAACCACCAAAGAAAGATTTTATTTGCTCACTGAGTTTGCACCTTCTTGCTTTATTTCAGGAAATGATGATGTGTCTGGAAGCACAAAAGGATGAGGCACAGGAACATAATGTCACCCATTTAACCCAGGGAAACACAGTACTTACATATTTATAAATCCTTTCTGCACACTAATTGATTACTAATCTTTTGGAGGAAATTCTAACAGCACAGTTGGCCATAATCTGAAGGAAGAGAGCTAGTAAATGACTTCAGATTAAGCTGAATAATAATGATGAAAAGGGACGTACAGACCTACTGGAGTATACACCTAGATGGAAAGAAAAAATCAATTTTTTGTGGGTTTTAACAACTACTTTCCCACTAAGGAGCCTTTGATGAAGCAGCCTCCTCACCTAGTTACAAATCATCTTAGAGCCTGTACTTGGCCCCTTTGAGCTATTTAAGAAAGCATAGAAAATAAATGGTGGCGCTTATTAAATTAACATTGATCTGCAAAGTGAAGCACTTCATGACTCCTTCAGGAATGGTGCCATGAAAAAAGTGTGAGCAGTCATACAGAAGGCCTGGCATTTTCTTTCATATCATTGGTGTCATATCAACAAAGCTACTTAAAAAATGGACTTCACACTGCTTCAGCCCATAAGTTGGAATAGATTCACACTGAGGTCTTCTGATACTAAATTTTATTGTCTAGTAGACACCCAAAATACAAGTCAAGGATCTCTGCCCCCAAGACAAGATAACAACTACCTTTTTACAAATGTGCGATCACTCTAGAGACAGACAGCAGCCAGGTACGTGAGAAAGTATGTCAGAAGGCTTTGAGTCCTTGCCAAATAAGTAACACAGACAAAGCAAACACCTGGCTCCCTTTTTCCAGGACTAGTTTGATATTAAATACCCTACTGGATCGTATCCCCACAAGGCCCTCAAATGTCCTACTGGCCCTTCAAATGCCAATATTTCAGCAAATAGTGACAGAATTGAGTCAGTAATCATAGCAATACCAACTTTAACAACTCACAGAGATCACACCTCAGATCATGTGTCCTTGGTCCTCCACTGATATTAACACCATAGTGCTTCAGATTTGAGACAGACATTCCTATAGGTTGGTATTTCAGCTAGAGGTCTTTGACTGTAAGCGACCAAAAAAGATTCTGGGTAACTTCTGCAAAAATGGAAATGTACTGGAAACCTATAGAAAAGTGCAAGAGGGGATGCCTGGGTGGCTCAGTCGTTAAGCGTCTGCCTTCGGCTCAGGTCAAGATCCCAGGGTCCTGGGATCGAGCCCCACATTGGGCTCCCTGCTGAGCAGGGAGCCTGCTTCTCCCTCTCCCTCTGCCTGTTGCTTCCCCTGCTTGCACACTCTCTCTCTCTGTCAAATAAATAAATAAAAACCTAAAAAAAAAAAAAAAGAAAAGCTCAAGAGGTCATAAGAAAACTAAAGAAGCATATACCACCACTGGAATCCATTCATTCATCCAATACATATTTACAAATACTTACCATGTGCCAGGCACAGTTGTACATGCTAAGGATACAGCAGTAAACAAAACAGACAACACCCCCATTCTCATGGAGCTTTCATTCCAGTAGAGGGAGATAGAAAATAATAATGACGATGATCATGATGGTGGTGGTTAATAGCTCCAATTTTTGAGTATTTACTCTGTGACTAGCACTGTGCTAAGTGTTTTACATATTCATACATTTATTTGACAAATATTTATTGAGCCTTAGCATGTCAAGAACTGTCCTAAGTACTGAAAATACAACCATGAACAAAACCAATTAAGAATCCCTGCCCTTCACATTCTGCATGGAGCACTGGGTGTTATGCACAAACAATGAATCATGGAACACTACATCTAAAACTAATGATGCAATGTATGGGGATAATATAAGAATAAAAAAAATTAAAAAAAAAAAAGGAATGAACTATGGACACTTGCAGCAAGTGGGTATATGAGGCTAAGCAGAAGAAGCCAGACTGAAAAGCCTACCTATCATATGATTCCATTTATTTGACATTCTGGAAAAGAAAAAACCATAGGGACAAAGAACAAATCAGTGCTCATCAGGGCCTAAGGGAAGGAAGGGGGTTGTGACTCCAAAGTGGCAGCATGAAGAAGCTTGTTTGTCTGGTAGAACCCTATCTTGATTATGTTGGTGATTACATAACCCTAAGCATTTGTCAAGGCTCTTAGTACTGTATACCCCCCCCAAAAAAAAAAAAGTGAATTGTACTGAATGTAAATTTAAAAATAAAAATACATATAATGACCAAAAAAAAAAGAGAAATCAAATAAAGGTTGGGTAGCTTAAAAAAAAAAAAAAAAAAGAATCCCTGCCCTTGGGCAGCTGACATTATAGTGAAACAAATAAATTTAAAACCCCCAAAAATCAAAGTCCTAGGGAACAGCATACAATTAGCTACACTTAGGTCATATATATGCCCCCAGCTTCACCAGGTGTCCAGATTTAATTGTCCAACCAAGAGTGAACACAGTGGGAGAAGTGTCCCTAAGAAGAAATCAGGGAATTTGAGGAAAGGAAGTGGATGCTAGGCAGTGTGGGAAAAAATCCATTCATGGGACAATGGAGACTTCACCTGGGCCTGATTGGTGTGTCAGGATCCTTAGTAAAAATATACCAAAAGCTAGATTGTATATAAACAGAAATAAAAATGGTATTTTGGACTGCTTGAGCTTGAATATGGCCCCATGACTTACAAGGTTAGCTATAGGATCTTGGGTAAATTACTAAACTTCTCTATGCCTCAGTGTCCTCTTCTATGAAATGGGGGATGTTATTAATATCTACTAGTTGTAATGTCATGAGGAGTAAATGAGTTAATATTTGTAAAGTGCTTATAACAGTGCCTGAAATATAGTAAGTACTCTGTTGAGTAAATAAAATAGAAGAATACTGAATCGATGTAAAGATATTCATTCATAATATATTATGTGAAAAAATAGGCTGCATAATAGATGCCCAACAGAATCCCAATTTTTATTTTAAATAATAACAGTTATGGTAGAAGGATGTATAGTGTAAGAAATATACATGTCAAATGGTTTGCAGCAATTATCTCCAGCTGAGGGTGGGAATATGGATAATTTCTATTTTCTCCTTTTTTTCCTTTTCTGTATTTTCTGAATTTCTAGTGTTACTATTGATTGTTACCGTAATTTTTAAGTTATTAGAAACACATCTATATCCAAATACATACAAAAAAAACTATCAGTAAAAGGAATGTGTTGGTGGATGGGGAGGTGACCAATTGCAAACATGTTTAAACTGCTTAACACCTTCATGTTACTTAGTAAGGCACACTGAAAGGAAAAAGAGTCAGAGGAAAATTCCTGGCTCTAAAATAATTATAATAAAGATTCTGTAGTGATTACTGAGAGGCTGATATTACATTGGAAGAGAAGCAATCAACAAAAAGGACCACATCTGAATACTGGGGCTCCACAATCCCTGGAGCTACTCAAGACAAAGTTGGAAAGAGTTTCTGGCAACCTGGGAGACAATATCAAGTGATTTAACATGCACATAATTGGAGTCACAGAAACAGAAAGGAAGAACAAGAGAGATATATATGAATATACATAAGAGTGATAACAAACTTCTCACCAGAAGCTCTGCAAACCAGAAAACAACTGAACAACAACTCTAACGTGCTAAAGAAACTGTCAACTTAGAATTTTATACTCAGGGAAAAGAGCTTTTGGAAATAAAAGTAAAATAAAGAATTTTCCAGACAAAATCTGACATGACTCCTTGCCATCAGACCCACACTACAAGAAATGTTAAAGGAATTTCTTCAAGCAGGAGGAAGATGATACCAGATGAAAACCTGGACCTCTGTACAGAAATCAAGAGAACTGGAAAGGTTAAATATGTGGGTAAATATTTAAGTGTTTTCTTCACATTCTTTTAAATTTCTTTAAGAGCTGAGTGACTGAAGCAGCAATAATTTTGCATTGTGGTATTAGTAACATATGTAGAAGGAAAATGTATGAAAATGATACCATGAAGGATAGGAAGGAAAATGGAAGAACATGTTGTGAGGTTTTCGGTGTATTAAGGGGTGTAATATCATTTTAAGATAGATCATGATAAGATAAAATTGTATACGGCAAATATTAGGCAATTACTGAAAAGATAAAACAAAGAGGTAGAGCTAATAAGCCAAGAGAGGAGATTAAATGGAATGCTAATAAAATAATAACATCAAAAAAGTCAGGAAAGGAAGAAAAAATGAAAAAACATATGGGGAAAACAGAAAGCAAATAAATCCGAACAAATTGATAATTATATTAAATGTAAATTTATACAGGAAGTCCACTTTAAATATGGAGACACAAATAGGTTAAAAGTAAAAGGATGGAAAAATATGTACCATGAAAGCACTAATCATAAGAAAGCTGATTAGCTTAATTAACATCAGACAAAGAAGACTTCAGAACAAGGAATATTACCCAGGCTAGGGTGGGACATTTACATTTTATAATTATAAAGGGGTCAATTCATCAAAAAGACATAATAATTCTAGATATATACAAAATCAATAACAGAGCATCAAAATACATGAAGCAACAACTGACAGAAACAAAATGAAAAATGGGCAAATCCACAATTACATTGGGAGATTTCAATATTCTGCAGTCAGTAATTGATACAAGTACACTAAAAAAATCAGTAAGGATATAAAGAATAGGGGCACCTGGGTGGCTCAGTCGTTAAGCGTCTGCCTTCGGCTCAGGTCATGATCCCAAGGTCCTGGGATCGAGCCCCACATCGGGCTCCCTGCTCTGCAGGAAGCCTGCTTCTCACTCTCCCACTCCCCCTGCTTGTGTTCCCTCTCTCGCTCTCTCTCTCTGTCAAATAAAATCTTAAAAAAAAAATAGAATGACGTTATTAGCCAATTTTACCTATATGACATTTATAAAACATTCCATCCACTAACAGCACAAAGGACATTCTTTTCGAATTCACATTGGACATCTCACCAAGATATCCCATATGTTGGGCCGTAAAACATGTCTCAGTATATTTAAAATAATTGAAATCATACAGAGACTTTTCTATAGCCAGAGTGGAATTGAATTAGAAATAAATAACAAAAATATCTGGAAAAGCTCCAAATACTTAGAAGTTAAACAACACATACTACTAAATGTTACTTTTGCTTTCAGTCAAGACAAAATATCATGGAAAGTATTTACCCTCCCACACGAAATAGCTTAAAAAAAAAAAAAACCTAGACAAAATATGCAAAACATGTCACTCAAGACACTGGACATCAGGCAATAAAAAAGAGTTATCCCTGAAATATGGAAAATGAATGAGGTGAGTTTTCATATTGCCCCAGATTACTAGCTGAAGGAAGTTTCCAGGGTTCAGCATAGGGAGGAGAACCTAGGCAGTCTTCCTAAATTAAGTATACAGGGGTGCGAGTCTGAAGAAGTGGAGATGACCAGAGCTCACATGACAGAGTTCCAGAGAGGAAGGAGCTGCAGAAACAGAGAGAGAAGTCCAGAGATCTTTGGGTGTCTCCCTCAAATATTCAGAAAACTACTGATCAGTACAAGTGAGGAAACTACCCAAAACCAGGAAAGTAATCATCAAAAAGGATTGTAGGAAGCAGTGCCCAGAGATCACACACAGGCAGGAATAGTATCTATTGTCCAGTTAGTGTGAGAAATCTCATAATTCAGGGAGCATCGGTTAGAGCTGTGATTCCCAATGGAAGGCAATTTTGTCCCCAAGGGAATATTTGGCAAAATCGGGAGACATTTTTGGTTGCCCCAACTGGGGGCATGCTAGTGGTATCTAGTATGTAAGGGCCAGGGATACTGTTAAACATCCTACAATGCACAGGACAGCCCCTCCCTGTAAGAAATTACCTGTCCCAAAATTTCAATAGTACAGAGGTTGACAAATCTTGGGTTAAAGTAATACAAAGGATCTTGCCTCAATGGTAATAAGGACTCTGAAAAACAAACTGAGGGTTCTAGAGGGGAGGGGGGTGGGAGGATGGGTTGGCCTGGTGGTGGGTATTGAGGAGGGCACATTCTGCATGGAGCACTGGGTGCTATGCACAAACAATGACTCATGGAACACTACATCTAAAACTAATGATGTTATGTATGGTGATGAACATAACAATAAAAAATTAAAATAATAAGGGCACTTGAAGTAATGAGCACTGGGTGATGTATGCAACTTTTGAGTCACTGAATTTTACCTCTGAAACTAGTAATACAGTATGTGTTTGCTAAATTGAATTTAAATAAAAAATTTAAAAAAAATTATTACAGCAGCTATAGAAAAAAAAAAATTTAGTCTAAACTATGTTTTGCCCACTAACAAATTTTTGCTCATGTAAGACCTGAAAAGGTCAAATTATTTCCACATAACTGCATCCCAGAACAAAGCTCAAGAATATTTTTATAGGACTATAAAAATATTCAGTATCTAATAAGGTGAAACTGACAATACTTGATATCCAATAAAAATTTGCCAGACAGGCAAAGAAGAAGAAAAACACAACCCATAATGAGGAGAAAGAGCTATTAAAATTGACAGAGAAATTAAATAGATGATGAAATTAATAGAAAAGGGCATTAAAACAATTATTTTAATTGTACTCCATATGTTCAAGAAGCTAGAGGAAAGACTGGACATGTTATGTAGAGAAACAGAACATATGAAATGATCCAAATCAACTTCTAGAATGTCTAAGATGAAAAATATACTGGATGGGATTAATGACAGATTACACATTGCAGATGAAAAGATTATGAAGACCGCAATACATACCATCTAAAATGAAACACAGAGTGAAAACAAACTAAAAACATAAATAAATAAACAGCATCGGTGAAATATGGCACGACTTCAAGCAACCAAATATATAGATATACAGTTCAAGTCCCCAAAAGATAGAGAAGGGAAATTCAAAAAATATTTGAAGAAATAATGGCTGAAACTTTTAAAAAATTTGACAACTATAAACCAGCAGATCCATGAAGCTCAACAAACCCAAACACAAGAAACATGAAGAAAGCTGCACTAACACATACCATAATCAAATTGCTTGAAATCAGTGATAAAAAGAAAATCTTAAAAGTAGTCAGAAGGGGCGCCTGGGTGGCTCAGTTGGTTAAGCAACTGCCTTCAGCTCAGGTCATGATGCTGGAGTCCCAGGATCGAGTCCCACATCAGGCTCCCTGCTTAGCAGGGAGTCTGCTTCTCCCTCTGACCCTCCCTGCTCTCATGCTCTGTCTCTCTCTCTGCCATTCTCTCTCTCAAATAAATTTAAAAAAATCTTCTTAAAAAAAGTAGTTGGAGGAATGGGGCACCTGGGTGGCTCAGTCGGTTATGTGTCTGACTCTTGATTTAGGCTCAGGTCATGATCTCAGGGTCTTGGGATTGAGCCCCACATCAGGCTCCACACTCAGTGGGGAGTCTGCTTGAGATTCTCTCTCTCTCCTTCTCCCTGTGCTCACCCCCATTTGCACACCCTCTCTCAAATAAATCTTTTAAAAAAAAAAAAGTAGAGGAAAAGAGAATGATACAGAAAATAAGTGTTGGCAAGGATATGAAGAAATTGGAACTCTTGTGCTTTGCTGGTGGGAACGTCCAATTACGAGGTGCTGTGGAAAACAGTATGGTGGTTCCTCAAAGAATTAAAAATAGAATCATGTATGATCCAGTATTTTGATTTCTGGGTATATATCTGAAAGAATTGAAAGCAGAAATTTGAACAGGTGTTTGTAGAATTACGCTCATAGCAGCATTACTCTCACTAGCCAAAAGTTGGAAGCAATCCAAGTGGCCAACAACAGAAGAATGGATAAATAAAATGTGCTATGTACATACAGTGGGATATTATTCAGCTTTAAAAAGGAAAGAAATTCTGACTCATGGTATAGTGTAGATAAACCTTGAAGACATTATTATGTTAGGTGAAATAAGGCAGTCACAAATGGACAAGTACTGTATAATTTGAGTTATATTAGTTACTAGAGTAGTCAAATTTACAGAGCCAGAAAGGGCAATGGTGGTTTCCAGGGGTTATGGAGAAGAAGGAAAGGAAAGTTGTTTGATAGAAACAGATTTTTCCACTGTGCAAGATAAAGAGTTCTGGGGATGGATGGTGGTGATAGTTGTACAACAGTGTGAATGTACTTAATGCTACTGAACTGGGCAATTATAAATGGTTAAAATGATAAATTGTATGTTATATATATATTTTACCTCAATTAAAAAATGAAAAAAGATGATATTAGGAATAACTTTATGCCAATAAGTATGACAACTTGGATGAGATGGACAAATTCTTGACAGACAGACTACCAAGCCTCAACCGATAAGAAATACATAACCTGAAAAGTTCTGAGCATATTAAAGAAATCAAATACTTGTTAAAAACCTTCCACAGGGCGCCTGGGTGGCTCAGTCGTTAAGCGTCTGCCTTTGGCTCAGGTCATGATCCCAGGGTCCTGGGATCGAGTCCCCACATCGGGCTCCCTGCTCAGCAGGAGGCCTGCTTCTCCCTCTCCCTCTCCCCCTGCTTGTGTTCCTGCTCTCGCTATCTCTCGCTCTGTCAAATAAATAAATAAAATCTTTAAAAAAAAAAAACCTTCCACAAAGAAAATCTCTGGCCCAGATAGCCTTCAGAGGTAAATTCTAGGAAATATGTTTTAAAAATTCTATTCAAACACTTCCAGAAAATTAAGTAGGAGGAGCAACCTCCCAACTCATTCTATGAAGCCAGTATTACTCTTTTTTAAAAAAGATTTATTTATTTTAGAGAGAGAGAGTGAGAGGGCATGCAAGTGCAGGGAGGGGCAGAGGGAGAAGGGGAGAGAGAATCCCAAACATACTCCCCACTGAGCATGGAGCCTAACATGGGGCTCGATCTCATGACCCTGAGATCATGATCTGAGTCAAAATCAAGAGTCAGACACTTAACCGACTGAGCCACCCAGGTGCCCCCAGTATTATTCTTAAACCCAAACCAGATATTTTTTTTTTAAGAAAGAAAACTACAGGTGGATATCCTCCCTGAATATAGCTGTAAAAACTCTTAAAAAAACTTATTCAATCAAATCCAAAAGCATGAAAAAAAAGACAGTATATCAGAACCAAAAGGAGTTTACACCAGGAATGCAAAGTAGAGTTAACATTCAAAAATTAGTTAATGTAATTTACCATTTTAAGAGAATCAAGAAAATTCATGTGACCATCTCAATAGAAAGAGAAAAAGTTATTTAAAAATTCAACATCCAGGGACGCCTGGGTGGCTCAGTTGGTTAAGCATCTGCCTTCAGCTCAGGTCATGATCCTAGGGTCCTGGGATCGAGTTCTGCATTGGGCTCCTTGCTCAGCAGGGAGCCTACTTCTCCCTCTGACTGCCACTCCCCCTGCTTGTGCTCCCTCTCTCTCTCTCTGATAGATAGATAGATAAATAAATAAATAATAAAATCTTAAAAAAAATTTCAACATCCATTCATGATTAAATCTGTCAACAAACTAGGAACAGAAGGAAACTTCCTCAATCTAATAAAGGACATGTTTTTTAAAAAATACTAAATTAACATCACATTTAATACTGAAGGACTGAGTGCTTTCCCCCTAAGCAAAGACATCTACCCCCAGCACTTCTGTTTAACATTGTACTGGAGATCTTACCTATTGCAATAAGGCAGTAAAATATATGAAAAAGAAATATATATATGATATATATCATATCTATAATCAGAGAAAGGGAGAGAGACAGAGGCAGAAAGAGAGATGGGGAGGACACTATGTATAGAGGAGTAAAGATGAAGATAACATTCATCTGAAAGTCTAGAACAGGGATCCATAGACAGAAAATGTATTAGTAGTGGCTTAGTTCTGGGGGGAGGGTGGGGACAGGGTGTATGGGAGTGATAGCTAAAAGACAGAGGGTTTTTTTCTTCAGGTGATGAACATAATCTAAAGTTGACTGTGGTGATGGTTACACATTAGCAAGTCTGATATCACTATACATGTATACTGGAATTGAACAACCAAGTAAATGGATGGCAACGGTGGGAGCCAGGTTTCTCACTGTCGGCATGGGAAGTACAGATAAGCAAGCGGAGAAAGCTAGAATGATTCATGTGGTAATGGAGAGTTGGCTACATCAGTACGAATCCATGTTCACTTTAATATATATACAGATGGTTACGTATAGAAATATTTACAGATGTGTGTGTATGTGTATATACTCAAGTTAGTACATACGCATATATTTCTTTGTTCTGTCAGCTGAGGAACTAGAAGCAAGAACACCCCAATAGCAATGAGTACACTTAATACCCAGCTCTTGGTCTTACCATTCTCCAATAAAAGGAACCAGGGCTCCTTGGAGAAATGGCTGATTCTAGGAATAGGTCAGGATATATATAAGATGATCCTAGAACACCCTGTACAGCAAGGAAGTGGTCAAAAGAAAACCCCTACATTGACAGAATTATGTCAAAGGGATACACACACGGACCCAAAGAGCTCTCAATAGGCAGAGATGGAACAATGAACAATAAGATAACTTATTGGATTACAAACCGAAGTGTAAAATAAATGTACACAAGTGCATATTATATAATCATACAATTGAATGAGTAAGTAAGTGGGAGAGAAGAAATAAATCTCCCGTGTAGTAGAATTCCAAATAATTTATATAAACATTCCCCCCTCAAAGTGGTGGAGCGTAAATGCCCATTCCTTAAATACAAGCTGGGCATAGGGACTTCCTTCCAAAGAGTACAGTATGGGAGAGGTTCCTGGGTGGTTCAGTCAGTTAAGCATCTGACTCTTTTTTTTTTTTTATGTTATGTTAATCACCATACATTACATCATTAGTTTTTGATATAGAGTTCCATGATTCATTGTTTGCGTATAACACCCAGTGCTCCATGCAGTATGTGCCTTCCTTAATACCCATCACCAGGCTAACCCATCCCCCCATCCCCTCCCCTCTAGAACCCTCAGTTTGTTTCTCAGAGTCCATAGTCTCTCATGGTTCGTCTCCCCCTCCGATTTCCCCCCCTTCATTCTTCCCTTCCTGCTAGCTTCTTTTTTTTTTTTTTTAACATATAATGTATTATTTGTTTCAGAGGTACCGGTCTGTGATTCATCAGTCTTACACAAATCACAGCACTCACCATAGCACATACCCTCCCCAATGTCTATCACCCAGCCACCCCATCCCTCCCACCCCCCACCACTCCAGCAACCCTCAGTTTGTTTCCTGAGATTAAGAATTCTGCATATCAGTGAGATGATATGATACATGTCTTTCTCTGATTGACTTATTTCGCTCAGCATAATACCCTCCAGTTCCTTGATTTCGGCTTGATCACGATCTCAGAGCCCTGAGACCAAGCTCTGCAGGGAGTCTGCTTGAGATTCTCTCTCCCTCTCCCTCTTCCTTTGCCCCTCCCCCCTCAAATAAATAAACAAATAAAATTTTTTTTTAAAGAGTACAGTATGGGAAGGGAGGAAATAGAGTAGCTTTATGGTAGATAATCCTAACAAACATTCTCTTGACCAGGTCAGCATCAACAGTGATGAGTCCTATTGATAGCCTGTACCTACCCTGGACAAAATGTGATAAAAGGGGCATTTATCTGTGATCTGCCTCCCAAAACCCTGTTAAAAATAAAATCCAACTGGGTGAATTTGCAGATCTGATTGGCTTTATTAAGCAATTCATGAATTGAGCAGCATCCTATCTATCAAATTAGAGAGATACTCAAAGGAGTTGTACAAAATGGGAGGTTTTTTATAGGAAGGAAGGTGGGGCAAGGAAGTTATTAGCAAAAGAGAAGAAAGGATTGTTTCAGGCAAGATCACCTTCCCTTAGGGGGAAGACCAGGAAGTCTTATCATGCAGATTACCTCACTTTCTTTTGGGAGATGAATAGCAAGGGCCCATGTGACAGATTACCACATTGGTGCTGACCAGAAAACTCCTGACTGACCAGTTAGGACTACATTTCTGGGGGAGGTTGAAACTACAGTTAGGTTAGATATTACGCCCTAGTTTGGTGACTTGGCCTAGCATCAGTGACTTCATCTTGGGACTATGGTTTTCTTTGTAACAACCCATAACCTCAGTCTCATCATGAGAAATACATCAGACAAGTCACAACTGAGGTTCATTCTACAAAATACCTGACTGGTACTCCTCAAAACTGTCAAGATCATAAGTAAGAAGGGAAGTCTCAGAAACTGTCATACCCCAGAGGAGCCCCAGGAGACGTAACAACTAAATGTAATGGGATCCCGGAACAGAAAAAGGACATTAGGTAAAAACTAAGAAAATCTGAATGAAGTATAGTCCTTCATAATAGTAATGCATCAATATTGCTTCATTAATTTTGACAAAAGTACCATACTAACATAAGATTTTAGTAATATGGGAAGCTAGGTGTGGGATATATGGGAACTCTGTAGTATCTTTGCAATGCTTCTTTAAAACACAAAATATTCTCAAAGTTTTGTTTTGTTTTGTTTTTTTAAAAGAAACCTGATGCCCAATCCCATTCCCCAGAGATCCTGATTTAATTGGTCAGCTTTGTAGCCTGGGTATTGGGAGTTTTAAAAGCTGTCCAGGTAATTCTAAGGTACAGCCAGGTTTGAGAACCACTGGATGAAGGCCAGGAGCTACATGCATATCAACAACGTTTCTTCCCCCGAATTTAATCTATAAAATCATATTTCTTCAACAGATAGTGTTTCCCGCTTATAGGATAAACAGGTGGGACCAGACAAAATATCTTTCCATTTTCTCCTACGTTAAACAGCGCAGTTCAAAAGAGCTCTCTGTGATGACGAAAATGTTCTATACCTACTCCCTCCAGTGCAGTAGCTACGAGCTACCAAGCACTTGAAATGCGGCTAGTATAGCTAAAGGAGTGAAATTTTAATTCAATTAAATTTAATCAATTCAAATTTAAGGGGCAACACGTGACTAGTGACTACCGTGTTGGACAGCAGTGATCTATAAAAACACAATCAAGTTCCTAAGCAAAGATTTCTTAATGTTCTTTTCTGGTTTTGGACTCCTTTGTTCTCTCTCCAACTCCTTTCTTCCTACAAGTCGGAGTCTCTTCTTGGCTAGGAGGCGTTTTTACTTTAAAACAGCAGTGCAGGTGCTCCCGCACCCCCCCCCCCAACATTGGCAGCAGAAGGGCTTGGCGTCCTCCCTGGCCTCCCCCACCTGCCGTGCCTGCTGCCTACTGCCGGAAGCAGAGCATTTCCTCCAAGCCCCGACCCCCCTTTAGCTGGAGTATGTTGGTTCAGTCCAACTGTGATTTTTCAATGGCCCTCTCTGGAGTTCATTCCAAACTCCTACAAAAGAAAGGAAAACAGGGTCGCCTGGCAGAGGGCTGCAGATGTTCTGCTATTTGTCTGCGTTTAAAAAATAGCTTCTCCCCAACCCTCGACCATATCCACGAATTTCTGCTATCAGCACAGCTAATGACTACATTAAGCATTTGGAAGGTCTGCATTATTGTATTGCCGAGGCTGGCCGAGTAGTCGGAAGAAATAAGCATTCTGGAGGGGCTGATCATAGACAACTTGCCGACTGCCAGCTCCCCACGCTGACTCCTGAAAGCAAAGACCAAAACCAAGGTTTTTGACATACTGCTGCCGAGCTGGGGCCGTGACCCTTGTCACACGTGATGCCGCAAGTTCAGCTGTCTTTGCTTTTTAATAGGCGCAGGGTTTGTGTGGCTTTAATGATGCAAAGAGGTGGGGAGAGGATGAAGTTTCTTAAAAGTAACAGCTTCAGCAGTCAGACGCTGTCCCAAGCTTATTTCCCAGATCAGGAAGAAATCTAGGTTATCATGAGCAATTAGCAGAGGACAAAGAATTGAAATGAGCATGAGAAGTAGAGATTCTAAATTGTGACGCGCTTGTCCGCAAGACCTCTGGTAGTCAATTTTGCCACATCCACAGGACTTCGTTCGGAGGCTGTGGTTTCAGGATTTGTCTTATTAACAGCTTCACTGACATATAATTTAAATACTATACAATTCAACCATTTTCAATGTACGAGTCAATGATTTTTGGGAAATGTATATAGGGGCACCCATCGGCACTCTCGAGGTTTAGAACATTTCTCCCACCACGAGGGGATCTCTCGTGCCCATTCAGTCACTACATGTTATCCCCAACCTTCCCCAGACCTTAGGCAACCACTGATCTGCTCTCTGTCTCTATGGGTTTGTTCGTTCTGGACATTCCATGTAAGTGGAATCAGCAATATGTAGTATTTGGGGCTTGGATTCTTTCACTTGGCATAATATTTTCAAGGTTCCTTCATGGCATAGCCTGTATCTGCACTTCATTCCTTTTTATGGAGGAATAATATCCAATCCTATTGTATGGTTAGGCCACATTTTGTTTATCCATTCATCAGTTGATGGACATTTAGGTTGTTTCGTCTACTGTGATTAATGCTGCTAAAAATGTTTGTGTACGAGTTTTCGTTTGGACAAATATTTTTAATTCTTCTGGGTATATCCTTGGAGTGGACTTGCTGGATCATATGGTAACTCTAGGTTTAACTTTTTGAGGAACTGCCAAACCATTTTCCAAAGTGACTGTGCCATTTTATGTCTCCACCAGCAATGTGTGAGAGGTCCAGTTTCTCCACATCCTCACCAGCATGTTATTTCCCATTCTTTTTTTTTTTAGGATTTTATTTATTTATTTGAGAGAGAGAGAGAAAGGGAGCACAAGCAGGCGGAGGGGCAGAGGGAGAGGGAGAAGCAGGCTCCCCACTGAGCAGGGAGCCCGACGCGGGACTCAACTCCAGGATCCATGACCTGAGCACAAGCAGGGGGAGCGGGAGAGGGAGAAGCAGGCTCCGCACTGAGCAAGGAGTCCTATGTGGGGCTCGATCCCAGGACCCTGAGATCAGGACCCTAGCTGATGGAGCCACCCAGGTGCCCCTATTTCCCATTTCTAAAACTTAGAGCCATTCTAATAGGTGTGAAGTGGCCTCTCATGTTTGGATTTACATTTCTCTAATGGCAAGTGATGTTGAAGAGCTTTTCATGAGCTTACTAGCCATTCATAAACGTTCTGTGTTGAAATTTTTAATGGAATCAGTTGGGTTATCTTTTTATTATTGAAACGTTAAGAGTTTTATTTATATTGTGGATCCAACTTCCTTATCAGGCCTATTTGCAAATACGGTCTCCAATTCTGTAGGTTATCTTTTTACTTTCATTGTTTTTTTAAGATTTTATTTATTTATTTGACAGAGAGAGAGAACAAACGGGGAGCAGGAGTGGGAGAGGGAGAAGCAGGCTCTCCGCTGAGCAGGGAGCCCGATGTGAGGCTTGATCCCAGGACCCTGGGACCATGACCTGAGCCAAAGGCAGAGGCTTAACGACTGACCCACCCAGGCACCCCTCTTTTTACTTTCTTAATAATGCTTTTGGAAGAGCATAAGTGTTTAATTTTGATGAAGTCCAATTTATGATCTTTTCTTCTTTTATGGATTATGCTTTTTAAAAAATCATATCTATGCAATTCTTACCTAATCCAAGGTTAGGAAGATTGTCTCCTATGTTTTCTTCTAAAAGCTTTACAGCTAACAAATTGTCCTATCCTTCTACCTCAACAAATATACCTTCATAACAACCTGGAAGGCCAGGTTCAAAATTCTTGGACTCAAAATTCTACACCTAAATGTAGTGACATGGGAGGGCACCTGGGTGACTCAGTCAATTAAGTGTCTGCCTTTGGCTCAGGTCATGATCTCAGAGTCCTGGGATCAAGCCCTGTGTCAGACTCCCTGCTCAGTGGGGAGTCTGCTTCTCTCTCTCCCTCTGCCCCTCACCCCTGCTTGTGCTCTCTCTCTCTCTCAAATAAATAAATAAAACCTCAAAAAAAAATAAATGTAGTGACATGGAGAATACCAGCCTCCAGCAAGTGACCCGCCAACTATCCCACTCCTCTCCTCACTCTGGGCTCTCCCCTCACTGAGACGCCTCACACATGCTTGTGTGGACTTACAAGTCCATGCTTCTAAGTTCCATCCCCACTCTTCCCAAAAGACAAACAGTCGCCTCCTGGCCACCCCTCAGGCAAATAAGTGCCCACACTAACTGTGGGTGTCCCCGGGAAGGCAGGCCCTGGAAAGGAGCTTATGAAGGCTCTGGAAATGGGCTTGTGGCTATTCAGGCAGGGAATTTCAGCTTCTCAGGTATCTACTGTGTGGTCTAGAAGGGGGCCAAGGGCCCTGTGCAGGCACATATCTTTGTTTCCACTGTCTCCTTCGCAAAGTGAGGCCCTCTAAAGCACAGGAACCAGAGTGGGGCTCTTCTCGCATGGGTCTAAGTGTGGTACTAAGCCTGCTAAATCCTTACGGGGAGAAAGATAGAAGAGAACTAATGGCCAGTGGCCCCAAGGACTTGCCCACAGGAAGCCTTGCTCCTCCGTGGACTCCTCTCCAACACTGAAGACAGAAATGGGCACCAGGGCAGGATGACCAAATTAATTCATTTCCATCAAGGCAAAGGGTGGGGGGGCAAACTCAGAGGGAATGACTCGGTGTTGGGCCTTGCAAACCTGGGCTACTGTTTACCTCCACTTTCCTGTCTTCTCTTCCCAGATCAGATTTCAACCTACATTCCCACAATCTCATCTGTACACCTAAGGTTTAACAGGGCTGTCTATGGGTCTCCAAGGCCCAGTGGCTGGGACGGGGGAAGCCTATTTTGGGGTAAGGACCTCCTGGCTCCGGACTCTCCTCACTGGTTGCATCCAAAAGCAATACCCCTTTATTTTAGAACTGTAAGTTTGTACCTTTTGACTCCCTTCACCCATTTCAAAACATACAAACTTCCAGTTATAAAATAAATAAGTCCTGGGGATATAATGTACGGTATGGTGACTATAGTTAATAAAACTGTATTGCATATTTGAAAGTTGCTAAGTGAGTAAAACTTAAAAGGCTTCATCACAACAAAAAAAAAGAAAATAATTTTTTGGTAATTTTTTGTGGTGATGGATGGTAACTAGACTTACTGTGGAGATCATTTCGCAATATATACAAATATTGATCATTATGTTGTACGCCTGAAAGTAATATAATGTTATATGTCAATTATACCTCCATTAAAAAAATGTCTCCGAACATTGTCAAATATCCCCTGGGGGACAATACTGCCCCTGGTTGAAAACCACTATACTAGATGGAATATTATACAACCTTGATGATAGGTTTACAAATTATATGTAATAGAAAATGTCTATGTAACAATATTAAAAAAGCAGAACAAAAATATATATTCATAGCAAGGCCACAATTATGTAATAAAGCAGTATGTGGATAAAAGTTGTAAATGTAATAAAACAATGAATGAAAAAAAGGCAATGTGTCTTTAAATGGTTATAAACACCAAGACCATTGCTAAGTAGTCATTCCTCTAGTTGTGTGGATGGCCTGAAGTTCCTCCCAGAATAGACACCATTCCCACCTTCACAATGAGCTGCCTGGTTTGAGCAGAGCCAGCAACTCTGTTTATTCATGCATGAGCAAGCTGCTGATAGCAAAGCAGTGCAATGCAGGGAGACATTCAGCTCTGGACTGGCCATGAATTTGTGTGCTTCTGTGTTGCAATTCCCTTGGTGCAGGTGGGACATATGATACTCATTCACTCAGCACCAAGGGCTGGCCAGGGACTCAGGACCAACTCAGCAGCAGCAATCTGTCATCTGTCACACACCTTCTTGTATTGCCTTTCTCAGCTTGGCTGGAGCCTCTGAGCCATGCACAAGTAACCATTTCAAAGACTGCCCTAGACACTCGGACTCTGTTGCAGTAGAAGCTTACAGAAGACAGATGCCTCCAAGAGAGGGATGGCAAACAAGTTTGGGGGCATGCTGACACCCAGCAACACGAACTGGAAAGATTTTGAAGAGGGAGAGGAATTAGAGTTGACCCATGCACAGTGATGTGGATGGGTGCTTTCAGGAACAAAGAAACATATAGCTGCCAGGATCTTAATGAGACAGAGACAGAGGATGATACCTGACAGCGTGAAAATAAAGAGGGAGAGAAGGTGGTGGGCTACAGCATCCCAGAGAATGGCTGTCTAGGTCCCATTCAGAGCACTGATTTCTATTCTTTATGGATTTCAGGAAATTCTGGTACTATCACTCCATACAACAATTATGATCAAGCTCTGAAAGTCCTAATTTTTCCTCTCCCTAGGGTTCTGTTCACCACCCATCTTCCCTTCCATTGCCCATGTCCAAAAAAGGTGACAGCGTATGGTGTAGAAAGTTCATTTCAGTAAATTTGGGGTTTTTAAATTACTTGTGCATTTAACAGACACTTCCTGAGATTGTACCATGTGCTAAACCCCATGCTGGATGTTGGGACTATCATGATGGATGGAACAAACATGGTCGCTGATCTCATGAGATTTACATTCTATCAAGGGAGAAGGGTAGACAGAAGTAAACACAGAAGCATAATAGAAATGTTATCAAATAATGACAAATGACTATGAAGACAAAGTAGCAACTGGAGGGAGGGTAGGCAGAGAAAGCATCTCTTGAGATAACCTTTGAGCTGAGAACTAAATGATGAGAAGGAGGAAGCCCTGCAAAGACCTGGAGGAAAAGCATTGCAGGCAGAGGAAACAACTGATAAAAATGTACTGAAGCAGGAACAAGCTTAGGTTGTCTGAGGAACAGCAAGGAGGAGAAGGAGGAAAAGAAAGAGTGACATTGGAGAAGCAGGCGGTAACGGGTCATCTAGGGCCTGGCAGTCCATGGTAATATGTTAGGATTTTACTGCAAGTAAAATTATAATTCTTGGGAGGGGTTTAAGCATCCATCCCTCCATCTTTTGGTAATAGCACCCCAATTTCCTTGTTGGAAATGCCTTCTTTCCCCATTGGAAACAGTCCAGTGGGACTGTTGGTCTAGACGTACCAGAACCTTGGCACAAGACTCTAAATCAGTAGAGTATACTCTTGCCAAAGATTTTTTCCTATTGATTTTTTATTTTATTTTATATTTAAATTCAATTAACATAGTGTACTATTAGTTTCAGAGGTAGAGTTTAGTGATCCATCAGTTGCATATAACACCCAGTGCTCATTACATCACATGCCCTCCTTAATGCTCATCACCCAGTTACCCCATCCCCCCACCCACCTCCCCTCCAGCAACCATATAGGAAACAAACTGAGGGTTCCTGTTGATTTTTTAACAGCTTTCTTGAGATGTAATTCACAGACCATAAAATTCACCTATTTAAAGTGGACAATTCAATGGTTTTTAACATATTCAGATCCAGGCGACCATCACCCCAGTTGGTTTTGATTTTCATCACCTCAAAAAGAAACCCTGTACCCTTTAGCTGTCATCCCCTCCACCCTCTCTCATCCCTCTCCCACTCCAGTTCTAAGCAACACTAATCTACTTTCTGCCTGTGAAGGATTCCTTTTTCTGGACATATAATATGAATGAATTCATATAGTATGTGGTCTTTTTGTCTGGCTTCTTTCGCTTAGCATCGTGTCTTCAAGGGTCATCCATGTTGTCACATGTATGAGTACATCACTGCTTTTAATGGCTGAATAATATTCCATTGTATGGACAGATCACAATTTGTTTACTTGTTCTTCAATTGATGGATGTTTGGGTTGTTTTTACTTTTTGACTATTATGACTAGTGCTGCTATGAATACTTGTGTACAAGTCTTTGCGTGGCCATATGTTTTCCATTCTCTCAGATACATAGGACTGGATTTGCTGGGTCATATAGCCACTCTATATGTAACATTTTGAGGAAAGGCCAAACTAGTTTTCACTTTGGCTGCACCAACTTACATTACAAAGAGCAATGCTTGAGGGTTCCAATTTCTCTATATCCTCACCAGCAGTTGTTATTTTCCATTTTAAAAAAAAGTTACAGCCATCCTAGTGGGTGTCTAATTGTGTTTAGAAATGTCTAGAAATGGTACCTAACTGCGGTTTTGATTTTCATTTCCCTGATGCCTAGTGATCTTGAGCATCTTTTCATGAGTTCACTGTCTTTATTGTATGTTTTTGGAGAAATAGCTATTCAAATCCTTTACCCATTTCTTTTTTTTAAGATTTTATTTATTTATTTGACAGAGAGAGAGAACAAACAGGGGGAGCAGGAGAGGGAGAGGGAGAAGTAGGCTCTCCGCCAAGCAGGGAGCCCAAGGCGGGGCTCGATCCCAGGATCCTGGGATCATGACCTGAGCTGAAGGCAGATGCTTAACCAACTGAGCCACCCAGGCGTCCCTCTTTAGCCATTTCTTAATTGACGTATCTTTTTTTTTATTGAGTTTAAAGAGTCATTTATATATTCTGAATACTAGATCCTTATCAGACATATGACTTGCAAATATTTTCTCCAAAGATTTTAATTACAATTAACCAGAGATTTTAATCATGATGACCTCTAATTTATCTATTTTTTTCTTTGGTTGCTTGTGCTTTTGGTGTCATATAAAAGAAACCATTGCCTAGTCCAAGGTCATGAAAATCTACCCCTATGTTTTCTTCTAAGAGTTAAATAGTTTTAGCTCTTATATTTAGGTCTTTGATTTATTTTTTATATATGGTATGAGGGAGGGGTTGAATTTCCTTCATTGAATGTGGATATCCACTTATTGGGATATGTTGTTGTTTGGTGGTTTGGTGACTTTGCTGAACGAATTCCATAAAGTTTTTATTCTTTGTTGTGTGTAGCCACTAAAGTATCTCTTCTTTTAGCTTAAGGGTCAGCTAATGATTGGACAAAGGTTTCCTTAATCTGATAGGACACTGCTCCATCCCAAATTTTCTTAGCAAGAAAGGGACCTCATTTGTATTGGGTTTGTGGCATCTAAACACCATTTTAGTCCTTGGGAGTGCTGTCAATAACTTTCATTAGAATGCATTTAGGGTTCTTCTGAGGGCATTTATTGTTTCCTGCATACTGTGGGGGAAATCAAACACTGCTATGAAGTAGGTGGCCTAAAGGTAGTTTCTTTGTCTACCTTTTATTAGGGGGTGACCCTTTTACCCAACACCCATCACACCTCTCCCCATTCAGGTTCTGGCAATCTAAACACTGATGTTGTCTCTCTCTCTCTCTCACATGCACACACATACACACACGCACGTGCGCACACACACACACACACACCAAGCACTTTTTCCTTCTTGCCTATGGGTTAAATGTTAAGAATGGAAGTTTGTCTTCAATGTTCAGTCCTCAACCACTCTTTATCAATAATGTCTGGCTAACTGTGGACCTGTCACTGTAGCCCCCAACTGTCCAGAACCTCTCCTTCTCCCTTCTCACAACCTGTCTCTTCCCTTCTTTCCCTTGTTCTTCATGATCAGAGAACCTGCGTGCATGCGCGCGTGCACACACACACACACACACATGCACACACATCTCCTGGAATAAGGGGCTTCTCAAAAGTTGTTGATTTCATTTTAATCACCACCATCTCTGTTCCAGGATGGTGTCATACCTTGTAGGATGGTGATATGCCATTGTAGGGTCTTTCAGCCCTGGCCTTAGTGCCTTGGACTTAGGCTACTATTCAATATTTGCTAAAGGCCGAAATTTCTTGGCCTTTTTCACTCTCTTCACCTTTCTTGGACTTTTTGTACTAGAACGAGAGGATTTTTTTCTTGAACTTGTATGAAGCAGTCTTTTTATTCCCCTCTGCATCTTCTTCACCTGGAAGGGCAAACAGGGTGATTCCAGAAGGGCAATAGGTTGGAAGAAGATGGGGGACTGAATGGAAAGGAAGGATTCATGAGGAGGGGCAAAGGCTAATGAGGGGTTTTATGCCAGATAAGGAAAGGGTGGGAATCTTGGGGGAGGGGAATCAATGGGAAAGAAGAGGAGGCACCTGAGTGAGGTGGTCTTACCTTGCCACTACCTATGGATCTGGGTCGACACTGGCTCTTCCTCTTCTTTCTTTTTGTGCTTGGAGTTAATTGTTTTGTGCTTAGGGTTGGTTGTTCCATAACTGTGCTAGCTTTCTCTGGCTTCCTGGTAACTTTAGCCATGTTGAAGCCTCCCAGTGGTCTTCTCCAGAGCTCCTGACCAGACTGTAAAATACCCCTTACCAGTACAATGAGGAGCCACACCCTTTGGCTTTGTTTGTTCAGCTAGGGGATTTGGGCAGGTGGGTGGTAGCTTGGACATCACAAAGCACCACTCTTGGCTCCTCCCTGGGGGGTGGGGGCGCTGGGTAAACCAAGATGCTCTGATTGGAGAGAGTGGGCATTTTCTCAACAACCCCTTCAAGAGCTTTTCTGAACTGACCCGCCAACCTTTCTCATCATCTGCACACTTGGCAGGCAGAAGGTGTTTCCTCCAAGTCCTGCCCTATAGCCAATCTCATTCCTTGTTTCATTCTCTTCTCTCCCATCTTTCAGCATTGCCTAATATTTTGGATGTCTTACCTAAAATGCTTCCAAGATAATGTGACTGTATTTTTCTATGGAGATGCTCATCACCCCACTTCTTTTCAACAGTTTTCTCTTATGCACCTTGAAGGCCATTCACTTCTTGGCTACTACCAGGAAACTGTCCCATCCCACCCATCTTTTTTTCCCAGTGTCTTTGTAGATCTCCTCAGTTTTCTATTCTATAGTATGAAATTACTGCCTTTATCAACAGTCAAAACAGTGTGGTACTGGCATAAGGGTAGACCCACAGATCAATGCAATAGAAGTGAGAATCCAGAAATAAGCCCATATAGCTAAATACACATTTGTTTTTGAGAAAAGTGCCAAGAACATTCAATGGGAAATAATGGTTATTTCAACAAATGGTGCTTTGACAACTGGATGTCCACTGGAGTCTGCTTGAGGTTCTCTCTCTCTCCCTCTCCCTCTGCCCCTCTCCCTTATGTGTTTTCTCTCTCTCTCTCTCTCTCTCAAAAAAAAAAGAAAGTGAAGAGACAGAAGTGGATGCATAGAACAGGAGAAAAATCTTGTACGTCATAAATCCATAAGGGAAATTTATCCATAAAATAAATGGTGATTTTCAAACATGAAAATATGAAGACCCCAAGAATATATTTGTGGACTCTTGAGAATATGTCCCATGGTCTCAAGACTGAGAAACACTGCCATTTCCATTCATCACCATCACCAAAACCAATGCTGAAGCAGACAAGGTAACACAATTCACTTATGTCAGGTCCCCAAGATCATCCAGAATATACTTACTCTTTAAATCTAAACAGAACATTTTATACTTACCATAGAGAACTCACTGACCTTAACCCCCTTGAGAATATCTCCATGGCAACTGTAACTCTCACATTCTGCTGGAGGAAGTGTAAACTGTTAGAACTACTTTGGACAACTGGTTGGCAGTCAGTATACCTACAATGGAATATTACTCAGCCTTACAAAGGAAGGAAATTCTGAACCATTCTACAACATGGAACCCTGAGGACATTACGCTAAGTGAAATAAGCCAGGCACAAAAAGATAAATACTGTGGGATTCCACTTCTGGGAGTTACTTAGAGTTGTTGAAATCGTAGAGACAGAAAGTAGAATGGTGGTTGCCAGGGGGTGTGAGGAGGGTAGAAGGGGGAATTGCTATTCGATAGGGATAGTATTTCAGTTGTGCAAGATGAAAACATTCTAGGAATCTGTTATACAACAATATGATATTGTTAATACAACTGAACTATACACTTAAAAATGATTGATGGCCAATTTGATGTTTTGTGTTTTTTAACCACAATTTTAAAAAATTTAAAAAAATAAAACACTATCGAAATTAAAAAAAAAAAAAAAGAAAGAAAAGAAAAAGGGTGTTTGTTTACTGTTGGGCCACCACAGCCAGAACCGCAGGCTGCTGGGAAAGCGTGTGGTACTAACCCAGCACTAAAGTCCATCATCTCCTCTGTTTATTTGCTCTGGCATCAGGGTCCAGCTTCTCACCTCAAGTCCAACACAGTGGTCCTCCACCTTGGCTGCATTTGGAATCACCTAAGATTAAAAGTTTCTGATGTCTGAGCCCCACCCTAGAGATTCTGACCATCTCTGTCTGGGGCAGGGCCTAATAATTTAAAAAACAAAGCCAAGTGATTCTAAAATATAGCCAGGACCACTTACACCGAGATGTGAGCTGGTGTGCGGGTCTCCTTGGGGACTTCAGATGGAGTTTCCAGGCCCGGTGCACTTTAAGGGGCTGAAATGGAGTAGCTGGTGGGGATGGAGAGGAGATGGAATCAGCTGAGCTTGGGGATGGTTGGAGTGGTTGCAGGGCGCCGTGGGTAACTTCCAGGTTCCTGGCTGGAACAACAGGAAGGGTGGCAGTGTGACTGCATCAGGTGGGGAGCCTGGAGAGCAGGGGGTTTGCAGGGAAAGACCCCGAGGGTTTAGGAGACCCGTGGAGCCTGAGATGCCTGTCAGGGCTCCGTGGAGAGATGGTGAGTAGGGAATCGGATCTTGCAGGCTGGAGCTTGGGGACAGGTCCTTGGCAGAGGTCAATTTGAGTATCACTGAAAGACATAGGGATTGATGCAATCACCCTGGAGAGGAAGTGTAGCGGGAATGGGGAGTTTCAGAACCAGACTCATGAGGACTCCAATACTGGCTTGGGAAACTGAAAAGGGAAGTGAATTCAAAATGGTAAAAAGTAATAATGGGTAATATTTATTAGCAACTCATTTGTGCTGAGCCCTGTTCCCCGAGCCCTGTTCTAAAGGCTTTACTCTTTTAACTTGACACACAACAACCTTATGGTCATTGGAAATGAAGCCTCTAACCACTTTTTGATTTTGGGCAGCTGAGAGCTTTCAAGCCCCATCCCTCCTTTTTTCCTTTCTGCCCCATATCTGCACCAGTCAGGTGCTCTGTCCTTGGGCATCACCGGGAATTTCCAACCATGAACGGCCCCGCTTCCATGCATGAACCCCCACTCCATCTCCACCCCTCATGACAACAAGCACGCAATGCTGTTGTTCCCCACAAAAGGGAACCTGAGCCCTTCTCCTTGGGGAATCTTTGTGCAGGTTATCATGTGAGTAATCAACTGTACTAGTTTCCTGCAGCTGCTCTAAGAAAGTACCAGAAATTCAGTGATGTAAACAACAGAAATGTCTGTCCTCACAGTTCTGGAGTCTGGAGTCCAGAGTCAGTTTCACTTGTCTGAAATTGTCTGAAATTAAGGTGTCAGCAGGACCACACTGCCTCTGGAGCCTCCAGAGAGCAATCTGTTCTTAGCCCCTTTCCGTCTCTAGCAGTTGCTGGCATTCCTTGGCTGGTGGCCACCTCTCCAATCCTCAAAAATAGCACCTTCAAATCTCTCTCTGGTCCATCTTCATATCACCTCCTCTCTGTGTCCCTCTTATAAGGATACATGTGACAGCAATGAGAGCCCACCTAGATAATCCAGGATAATGTCCTCATCTCAAGATCCTTCACTTCCTCACATCTCTAAAGACATTTTCTTCCAATAAGGCAACACAGGTTCCAGGGATTATGGAGGACCCGATGTCTCAAGGAGCTGTTTTTTCACCCTACCACAACACATGTGAGCGCCTATGTGTCTTTTGTCCCAATGTCCAAAAATTCTTGCATGAGTAAGGACTCCCCAGTATCCAGCAAGGGATGGTAGGCACCCGAAAAACCAGAAATATTATTCCCAACTCACAGATGATGGGACTGAGAGAACCCCTCAGGCTGGGAAAGTGGGGCAAGATATGTTTGGTTATATTTTCTTTCCATGGGACCCCTCCCTCATTTACCTGAAAAATCTCGCAGGTCCTTAACAGAAAACAGGCAGTTAGTGAAAAGGCCATCTGCAGGGCAATGAACTGGTCAGGACATGTTGGAGGAGAAGAAAAAAAAAAGTTGAGGCCCAAAGGAGCCCACGGATCCCTAGGTATAGAATGAGCTGATTGTACTGTTGAAAAGAGCGAATGCCCTGAATGCACACCCTTTGGAGCTAGCCAGTGGCTCCAAAAGCTGTAGTGGATTTTCAGCTCTATTTATATGGAATTAAAGCTACAGTTGTGTTACATCATCCAACGTTCGGTAAGCAGCAGATATTCAATTTACATTAGTAGTGGCCTTGACGGTAGTTACTCTGACCTATTCTTTTCCATAATGATCAGGCTTACTTTGACGTTTTGTTCTCCCCAGTTCCTTATCAGGTCCTCCTCCGGTTTCCCCTGACAGTTTATCTAGCACATATGATTAGCTGCATCCTTCAACATTCCTCAGTGAGGTCTGATTCCCTTCAGTTTTCCCACCAAAGTGAGGAGATCTGGGTTCAAGTCCCAGTTCTACCACTAACAAATCCCTTCTATGTGGATTTCGGATTTCACATCTGAAAAGCACGGGAGGTGTATGGCCCTGTCCAAAAGCACACAGTTCTTTATGGTGGCTGGAGCACCCTGGACCATCCCCAGACAGAACTGAGCTAAAAGGAAACTCTTAAGCCACAGCGTCGCTGCCCCCCACCGGCAGCTGGGGACTCTGCAACGGCTCAAGCTGGCCCTAAATCGACTACGTGGCGTTAGGCAAAGAAAGGCAATCATTCTTCTCTGGAATGACTGTAACAGATTTCATTCTTGGCAATTACTGTAGGTGGGAACGAGAAAATTCTTTCATGATGAACAAAAGCTTTTGTGTCTTTTCCAAGCAGTGGAAAACTGCCTAGACGGATACACCAAACCGCCCTGATGGAAGACTTTGGAATGTCTAATTTGAAAACCAGGCACGTGGCAATACAGTGAAGGCCTCTGCCTGCTTTCTCCTCCATCTCTTTTCCTCTGCCTCGCTGGCACCAAATGTAAACAATCTCTCCTCTGGAAACTCTAAAATTTCACCACAATCATTTTGTATTGGTTTTAAGCAAGTACCAAATTAATTAGCAAAATAGCACAGCCAAATAAGCAGCTTAATGTGTTCCCGGGGTAGACAGCCTTTAAAGAGTCTCTGTATTCCATACTGGCTAAACCATCTCCCTCTAGCATAGGACGCTGGGGAAAGCATGGGCTTTGAGCCTGATAAAGTCAGGCTGGAATCCCAGCGCTAGGATTTCTGAACTGTATGACTTGGGGCAAGTTGTTTGTTAACCTTTCTGGGCCTCCACTTCCTCATCTATAAAATTAGCCTCGTAATAGCTACTCACTATAGCAAGTGCTAGGTACTGTGGAGGTACTCGCCAAACATACGTTGAGCACGTGCCATGTATTTCTTTTAAAAAGTGGAGCAGGCATGGTCAAAGAAGGTACATGACTCAGTTTCTCCATCTTGACTGGTTCTCTTCTGTTTGGAAGGATTTAAGGTGGGTTGAATTAAATTCCCATTCCAGCCAGATGAGCCTCCAGGAGTCATAGGTTTCTCTCCTACATTTCCTTGTTGTCTCCTATAGTCTCCTGAGCTCAAGGCTATAAACTGGGACATAACCTTCTGGGGTGAGGGGGAAGTGTCACCAGCACTGCTAACAAGGCTGGATGTAGACCACCCCAAAGGCAGAAAAGATTTAGAACATTCAATTGGTCTCTGCAAGAGAGGGCAGGGGCTTATACTCCCCTCCTGCAAATCCTTCACAGAATGGCCACCCCCCAAGTTGGCCTTGATCCACTGACTACCCCTCCCATTTCCTCCTCTGTCACACATGCTCCTTGCAGAGCTTGCCAAACTCCCACTCTTTGATCTTCTTGGCATTCATCAGGTTATTCCCTAGGTCTGGCAGAAGACTTATATGCCCACTGAAATGCAACTCATCTTACAAGTTCGAATGGCCCCTCTGGGGACAGTATCAGGACTGAAAGTTGAGGTGCCTTTCTATGGCATATAGTGAAAATAGCAGCTCTTTAAAATGATGAGAGCTGATTAGAGCAGTTTAATCCCTATTAAAGCCATCACAAATGTAAGGTTAATTTTTTAAACAAAAATGAGAGTGATATTTATGTAGTATGCATAAGCCAATTATGAACATAAATCAATTAATAAAAAGTTAGTACTACACACCAGATGTCAGCTTATTGCCAGATGCCAATATTTATAACCGTATCTATCTATATCACAAACATACCCTGCTGCATAGATGAACATATAAACACTTTTGAATTATATGATTACATGTGATTTATAGATTTATATATGACAAAACACAATTAGCCAAGGGAAAAACCATAAAGATGGTTGAGGCACTCAACAGCCTAAACAATAAAGGAATACCAAAAACTAGAATATGGTACCCAAGCAACAATGATTTAAAGTCAGAAATGTAGTATGTAAAGACCTCACGCTCAGGTTTGAGGTTACCATGACTGAAAGGAAACTCTGGTTCTAAACTGTAAACAATAAAATAAAATAAAATAAAATAAAAGTTTTATCCACTTAATTTGACTGAGCCACTCTAGTGGGTTAAATAATGCCCTCCCCCCCCCCACTTATGTCCACCTGGAACCTCAGTCTGTGATCTTATTTGGAAGTAGAGTTTTTGCAGTTGTAATTAGTTAAGGATCTCAAGATGGAATCATTCTGGATTTAGGATAAGTCCTAAATCCAATGACTGGTGTCCTTATGAGGAGAGGAGAGGACACGGAGAGATACACAGGAGAAGGCCATGTGAAGACGGGGGCAGAGCTTGGAGTGATGCAGCTACAAGTCAAGAAATAACAAGCACGAGAAGCCAGGAGAGAGGCAGGGAACAGATTCTCCCTCAGAGCCGCCAGAAGGAACCAACCATACCTATGCCTTCATTTCAGACTTCTGGTCTTCTGAACTGCAAAAGAATACATTCCTGTTGTTTCAAGCACCCAGGTTGGGATTACTTGATACAGCAGCCTCAGGAAACTAATACAGCCACCTCAACTCTGATATCCAAACCTGAAAAAGCACAAAACTGAGAACTAAAAACCCTATCTAATTTGTGAATATAGAAGCATAAATTCTAAATAAAATATTAGCAAAGCAATTCCTGAAGAATAATACATACTAGTTCACTATGACTGGGCACGTTTTTTTGTACGCATACATAGGTGTTTGATTATTAGAAAAAACCTATGAATAGTATTCACATCAGAATAAAAGCTATATGACCATCTTGATAGGTGTTGGGAAGGCAACTTCTAAAATCCACATACATGAGTGCCTAATAACTTTTCTTTTTTCCTTTAAAGATGTTATTTTTTAAGTAATCTCCTCACTCAACGTGGGGCTCAAACTCATGACCCCGACATGAAGAGTTGGCACTCTCCACCAACTGAGCCAGCCAGGTACCCCCTAATAAGTATTCTTAATACAGTATGATTATAAAGATATTTCCTTAGCAAGCAATACAATATACATCTGAATGCATATATGTGTGTATAGATACACACATATACTTCCTAGCTCTAGCCATTGAGAGGCAATGAGCACACCTAGTGCCTAGATCTTGATTTCTAAGTACTATTATCTTTGGAGAAATGGACTGGGGCAGCAAATGTACAAGATGAGCCTAGAGCACCTTATAGTAGCAGAAAGTAGGAAATGCTCAAAGGATAAAAGGATGGGGACGTGCCAACGGGATTCAGGAGGCAACCTGAAAGAGCACTTAATGGCTAAAGTTGAAATGACTTGAGCAACAAAATAAAGTCGTATCAGAGTATAACCCAAAGTATAAAATAAATATCCATGAGTCCGCACCGAGATAAATACATGATTGAATAAATAAATGAGAGGGAAAGGAAAGCTCTTTCAATTCATAACTAGAAGGGATGATGAACATAGAAAATTACCATTTGGCAAACACCACAGTAATAATTACTTCAAGAAAAATCAGCAGATGCTAAAATTAGTGGGTAAAATATGATGAGAAACAGGATATTTACATAGTCTCAAAATATATTACCATAAGATATTTATAATTACTGAGGGAAAAATAGTAACTCCACAATGAAGAAACCTGGCAAACAATGATGAGCAGCATTACCATCATTGGTATTGGGACATAACATCAGGCACCTCTTGACATGGTGCCCTAAGAAGGGTTCTTGCCAAAAATGCAAAATCTGAATTTCACCAAGGAAACCTCAGACAACAAAATTGAGTAATGTTCCACAAAATAATTGGCCAGTTCTCTTCAAAATTTTCAGAATCAGTAAAAGTAAAGCCTAAGAACTGTCCCAATTCATAAAAGACAAAGGAGACATGACAACTACATGCCATGTGTGCTCCAGATTGGATGCTGGAGCAAAAAAAAAAAAAAAATATGTTAGTGGAACAATTAATAAAATTGTTTTTATCAGTTTGGTTTTTAACAATCTGTAGATCTTGGTTTAATAATATTGCATCATTTTAATTTTCTGGTTTTGATATTTGTACTATGATTATATAAGATGTTAACATTTAAGGAAGCTGGATGAAGGCTATATGAGAATTCTTTGGACTATTTTGCAAATTTTTGCAAATCTGGAATCATTTCAAAATCAAGAGTTAAATTAAGAAATAAATTTAAAGAAACTAAAACTTTTTAAATTATAGTGTATCTCATACAGTGGAATTTTATGCAAATATTAAACTTAGGTTTCTCTTAAAGTAATAGGGTGTCAGTGAGGAAACACTCACACTATTTTAAATGGAGATATATATGAAAATTTTCTGTTTTGTATGATCCCAATTTTGTATAAGTATCCATAGCTATATGCATAGCAGAGCAAGAAAAATAAAGGAAATATGTCATCACAGTCTCCTTCTACTTAGGAATGCAAGAGATAAACTCTAAGAACTACCAGGATAATTCAGTTAGGTGGTTGTAAAATAAATGTACAGGATTTATGGTATTCTGTATGCCAGCAATAACAAGCTAGAAAATACAATGTTAAAAGAAAATCCCATTCACAATAAAACCTTTAGAATACTGGGAAGAAGCTTCCACTTTAGTAAAAAGGTTGTGAAATCCAAGTAAGTAAGGAGAGCTGGTAGAATTGGTTAAATGTGAGGGGAAAAAAAGAGTGAATCAGTATCTTGCACTATATGTTATTGAGGGTAGCAGAGTATACCACCCCCAAATATGCCACTTTGGCATAAGGATTATTTTGAGCTAATTATTTTAAGACACTGCAGGCACAGAAGGGGCTCTGAAGACAGAGTAGAAGTGACCCTGTTGTAAAGGAAATTTACATTAGAAAGATGGCCTGTACCAGGAAGAGAGTTATTACCAGAGATCCCTTTTTCATCTTAGAGACTTATCTGCAGGAGACAGGGCAAATTTGGTTTACTAAACATCTTCTCTTCTCACCTTCCTGTGAGTTGCCTCTGCCTCACCCTTTTGAAGCCACAGGCCCCTATCCCCTTCCATAGCTCAGGATGGTTTACTAATCTCAATAGTCTGCCCACCTTTTGGGTCTCATATCTTTGTGGGGCTCCCATATGTGCATGCATGTAATTAAAATTGTTTATTTTCTTCTGTGAATCTGTCTTTTAATATAAGGGGTTCTCAGCCAAGAAGCTAGAAGGGTAGAGGGAAAATTGTTTTTCTTCCTCTACATCATTATAAATACCCCATAACTATGAATTAAACAGTTAAATGTGAAATATTTAACCACTGGGGTAAAATAAGCTGGGCATCATTAAGGTGAATACTTAATCTTAGAGGAAGGAATAATTCTTTAAGCATAAGTAGGTAGAAGCTGTAAAGAAAAAGACTCCTAATTTTGACTACACAAACACTTTAAATTTATTTATTTCAACATGACCATAAATAAGAATAAAATAGAAATGACAAATTTGAGGGGGAAATGTGATATGTGACAGACAAGGGTCAATAACCTTAATATATAAAGAGCTCTTACAAATAAGCAGGAAAAAAAAGACCCCAACACAAGAAAAAAAATTGGCAAGAGACATGGACAGAAAAACTACAAATGGCAAAAGAAAGAGTGGGAGAGAGAGACAGCAGGAGAAAGAGAGGGAGAGGGTGGGAGCGGGGAGAGAAAGGGAGGGAAGGTTGGAGGAAAGAACAGAGGGAAGGAAAGCAGAGAAAGAATGTATGACTTCACTAGTAAACAAAGAAATGTAAACAAAATATATTTTCACCTACAAAATTGGCAAAAAGTAAAAAGACTTACGTGAGTTTGGTGAGGATGCAGAGATAAGTACACTCCCATAATGTAGTGTGAATGATGATATAAATTAGTGCAACTTTTCTGAAGTGCACTTTGGCAATATAACAAGAGCCTTAAAAGAAATTCATTCACTTTGATCTAGAACATCCAAGTATTCAATGGATATATCAGAACTGTTCCCAAGAAAGTATGCATAATACACAGCGGTATTTATAGGAGCAAAATATTGAACACAGTATAAATAGGCAACACTAAGGACATGGTAAAGGAATCTTGGTCCACTTATCTTTAAGAAAAAATAGCACGCAGCCATCAAAAATTATCTGACAAAAATATGAGAATTATAAGAGAAATACTTTTGAAATACAATATATTGTTAAGTAAGATACAATATAGGGTGAAGTGAGAAAAAGCATGCTACAAAATAGTACTAAAATATAATCTCAATTTAAATATATATATATATATATGTTTAAAATATATAAACACCTCCACCATTTGGCTTATTTCAAATGTAACAAGAAAGTCTGTTTTGAATATATTGGGAAATTCTAAAAGCAAAAAATTTTAAAACATAGTTGAAATTGAAATGCTGTGATATTTTAATAGAAGAAAGTTCAATTATATGATTTGAAATCATATATGCATATATATATATAATTCATTTCTTCAATAAATATTTATCAGGCACTGATTATGTGGCAAGTACTCTAGTAAGCTCTGGGGACACAACTGTGAGCAAGAACACAAACCTGTGCTCCTGGCATTTACATTCTGGTGCAGCAGTTGTATTCAACATATAAACACACAAATAAATATATATCTATGGATTTCAATAAGTGCCTTGAAGAAATATTACAAGTTTCTGCCACCACACATAAAGGGGGCCGATTTGTTAGGAGGGTGAGCATGGTGTGCAGAGCATACCAAAAGAACTATAAGTTGTTTTCTGTAATGCTGAAGTGATTCTTATTTTAATGGGCTCATTAGCAATTATTAGTGATTTTGCCTTTTTATCACTTTTGCTATATTTTCCTAAATTTCAGCAATGAATATGTATTACTTTTATAATAAAAAATAGTAAAATACTTAGCAATACACTTAACCAAGGAGGTAAAAGACTTGTACACTAAAAACTATAAGACACTGATGACAAAAATTAAAACAGACACAAAGAAATGGAAAGACATCTCCTGTTCATTGAGTAGAAGAATTAATATTGTTATAATGGCCATACTACCCAAAGCAATGTACAAATTCAGTGTAAGCCCTATCAAGATCCCAGTGACATCTTTTACAGAAACAGGAAAAACAACCCTAAAATATATTTGGAACTACAGAACACTCCACACAGCCGAAACAATTTTGAGCAAGAACAAAGCTGGAAGCATCACACTTCCTGATTTCATAATATATTACAAGCTACAGTAATCAACACAGTACGATACTGGCACAAAAACAGACACATAAACCAATGGAACAGAACAGAGAGCCCAGAAATAAACCCACACACATACAGTCAACTGATGTTCCACAGGGTGCCAAGAATGCGCAATGGGGAACTCATAGTGTCTTTGATAAATGGCATTGGGAAAACTCGATATCCACGTGCAAAAGAGTAAAAGTAGATCCTTATCTTACACCACATGCAGAAGTAAAATCAAAATGGTTTAAAGCCTTAAAACGTAAGACCTGAAACTGTGAAACTCATAGAAGAAAACTGAGGGCAAGAGCTTCTTGACATTGGTTTCAGCACTGATTTCTTGGATGTGATAACCAAACTCACAGGCAACAAAAGCAAAACTAAACAAGTGGGAGCACATCAAACTAAAAAGCTTCAGCACACAAAGGAAACAATCAACGAAATTAAAGGACATTTTCGACCTACAGAATGGGAGAAAATATTTGTAATCCATATATTTGATAAAGAGTTAATACCCAAAATATGTAAGGAACCCTTAAAACTCAATAGCAAAAAAGCAAATAATTAAAAAACTGGGCAAAGGACTTAAATAGACATTTCTTCAAAGAAGACATACAAATGGTCAACAGGTATATGAAGAGGTGCTCAATGTCACTGATCATAGAGAAACACAAATCAAAAATCACAGTGAGATATGTCACTTCAGACCTATTAGGATGGCTACTATTTAAAAAAAACACAAAAGATAGCAACTCTTTTTGAGGATATGGAGAAAAGGGAACCATTGTATACTGTTGGTGGGAATGTAAGTTGGCGCGGCCACTCTGGAAAACAGTATGGAGGGTCCTCAGTAAGTTAAATAGAACTATCAGCTATATACCCAACTACCAGCTATCCCATTTCTAGGTATATATCCAAAGGAATTGAAATCAGGATCTCAAAGAGATACCTGTGTTCCCATGTTCATTGCAGCATTATTCTCAAGAGCCAAGGTATGGAAACAACCTAAATGTCCATCATTGGATGAATGGATAAAGAAAATACGGTTGTCTTCGTTAATTGGGAATGCTCTGACAAAGTACCACAGACTGGGGGGCTTAAACAATTTATTTCTCACAGTCCTGGGGGCTGGAAGTCTGCGATCAGGGTGCCAGTGTAGTTGAATTCTGGTGTGGGCCCTCTTCCAGGTCACAGTCAACTCCTATCCTCACATGTCAAAAAGAGAGCAAGAGAACTCCCTGGGGTCCCTTTTATAAGGGCACAGACCCCATTCATGAGGGCTCTGCCCTCATGACCTGATTAGCTCCCCAAGGCCTCACCTTCTAACACCATCACATTAGGAGTTAAGATTTCAAAGTATGAATTTGGGGGGAGACACAAACTTTCAGTTCATAACAGTGATATATACATAGGGTGGAATATTATTCAGCCCCCAAAAAGAAAAAAAATCCTGCCATTTGTAACAACATGGATGAACCTGGAGGATATTATGCTAAGTGAAAGAAGCCAGGCACAAAAAGACAAACACTATAGGATATCACTTGTAATGAGGAATCTAAAATATCAAACTCATAGGAGCAAAGGGTAGATGGTGGTTGCCAGGGGCCGAGGGGAGGGGAAACAGGGAGTTATTAGTTAAAGGGTATAAAGTTTTAGTTCTGCAAGATGAATAGGTCCTAGAGATCTGCTGTACAGCATAGGGCCTATAGTTAACAATACTGGATTACATACTTAAAAATTTGTGAAGAGAGTAGATCTTGGGCTCCCTGCTCGGTGGGAAGCCTGCTTCTTCCTCTCCCACTCCCCCTGCTTGTGTTCCCTCTCTCGCTGTCTCTCTCTGTCAAATAAATAAATAAAATCTTTTAAAAAAAAAAAAAGACTGAAGAGAGTAGATCTTGTATTAAGTGTTCGTGTCATAAAAAATAATAAACAAAGAGATAGTGGAAAACTTTTGGAGGTAATGGATATGTCCGTGGTATAGATTATGGTGATGGTTTCACTGGTGTATACTTGTCTCCAAACTCATCAAGCTTTTTACATTTAATGAGTACAGCTTTTTTGTATGTCAATTAGAACTCAAAATAAAGTGGTTTTTTTAAGAAGTAAACAGTAAGTGTAAAAGAAAAACATACCAAAAATAGAATAAAATAGTTTAAATATTACTCCTTAGTTTGCCAATCCTCCAAAAGTCATATTGTCTAACAAAGGCAAGCTGACTTGTCTAAGAAGGGTCCCTGTATATGCCTCATTCCTGTGTCCTGATGAACACATAGCCTGTCCAAAGTGCCTCTCAAGTCATCTTTTAAACTTTGTCATGATGTAAATACCCCTACCGTCAGCTTACCACAAATACAAAAAGGAAGTCTACTTTGAATATACTGGAAACATCCTAACAGCAAAAATTTTAACATACTTGAAATTGAAAGTTGCATTGAGTGGGCTACAATAGGATACTAACAAAAGAAAAAGGAAATTCAATTACAGTTGACCCTTGCAAAACACGGGTTTGAACTTGAACTACGCCATTCACTTATTTGTGGATTTTTTTTATGAGTACAGTACTGTAAATGTATTTTCTCTTCCCTATGATTTTCTTAATAACATTTTCTTTTCTCCAGCTTACTTTATTGTAAGAATATAATGTATAATACATGTAACATACAAAATATGTGTTAATCGACCATTTATGTTATTGGTAAGGCTTCCAGTCAACAGTAGGCTATTAGTAGTTAAGTTTTGCAGGAATCAAAAGTTACATGGATTTTTGACTGCTCAGGGGCAGGGGGTGCTGTCGGCACCCCAATCCCTTGCATTGTTCAAGGGTCAACTGTATATGATTCAAAATCATCTTTGGAGTAAATCCAAATTATACAAAAAAGATACTGGGATGGTTTGTGTATAGCAGTATCCTCTGACATTTATAGAATGTAGATGCAGAAGATAAATCTGATAGTGAATAGAAAAGAGGCTGGTTCAGACAAGGTGTGATTCTAAAGAACAATTAATTACATCAGAACAGCAACAACAAGGCAATGGGAATATATTGCAGCCCACTCAATGCAAAGGTATGTTTTAGGACCATTTATTGTAATCTCAAACAGAATGGGAGAAAATATTTGTAATCCATATGTTTGATAGAGTTAATACCCAAAATATGTAAGGAACCCTTAAAACTCAATAGCAAAAAAGCAAATAATTAAAAACTGGGCAAAGGACTTAAACAGACATTTCTCCAGCAATGCTCACTGAGCAAAGGGCCAGAAATCAGTAGGCTTTCAATCAACTACTGTAAGTTGCTTCAGTGGTTAACTAGAGCTAGTTCCAAATATTTCGGCGTTCCTCCTTCTGGTCACACACGTGGTAGGATTGAAATTCCTCAACCCATTTGGAGAATTTAACTTGTATCTTCCCGTTTGGGCTGGCTAAGTTCTTGCCTGAGCCAATGAAATGTGCAAGGAAGTAAGGAGGGGCTGGTGCCATTGTGGTCATTGAAGTCTGTATCGGAATGGAAGCTCCAGCAGTGCAAGTGATTATAATGAGCAGAATTCCTGTGAGCTGTCAGGCATGTAGCATGGACAATAAATATGTTTCTCTGCTAAGCCACTGAGATTTGAGGGTTATTTGTAACTATATCAAAACCTAACCCATGCTGACCCATACTGTTATTAATCCAGACCATCAGCTGTCCTGGATCAAATTTATCTAAACCTTTACTTCTAGTAATAGAAAGTTTAGTTGTTGGTATCCAGCTGGTAAAAAAAAAAAAAAAAGGGATATTGGTCTAACTTGCACAGGACAGTGAGAGAGAATAGCTCATAAATAGCTATTGTACAGGCTTTGGGGTCTAAAAAAATTAAGAACAGTCTGCTCAAGTTCTGGCTGCTATGAGCTCTGTGCCATGGGCCAGTCATTGACCTCTCTGAGCACGAATTCTTTTTTTTTTAAGATTTATTTATTTATCTGGGTGGGGGGAGAGAGAGAAAGTGTGCATGCACACTCAAGTGGGGGGAGGGGCAGGGTGGGAGAATCTCAAGCAGACTCCTGCCTGAGCACAGAGCCCAGTGTGGGGCTCCATCTCACGACCCTGAGATCATGACCTGAGCCAATACCAAGAGTCGGATGGATGCTCAACCAACTGAGCCACCCAGGCACTCCAGAGTACCAATTCTTTTTAATCTGTAAATCACACAGTAACTATTCCTCAGAGTTATTGTAAGGAGAAAATAAGACAATGGATGTAAAGCACTTGGCACAATGGCCAGAAGACAGCAAGTGTTCAGTAAATGACCATCAACATCATCATCATTATTATTACTTCTCAGTATGTCTTTACAATCTTCCTTTTGAAATACCATAAGAAAAATAACTTGTCAACCTCTGGCTCCCCACATATCAGAGATAAGCATTTTTTTTGCATGCAAATATGCCATATTTATTGATTCCTCTGTCTCTGCTCAACGGAAGAAAGTACTGTTGGTAGAAATAAAATATCAACCTCAACTTGTACATATAACCAAGATCTTGTAAGTCATTACAATGTGTTTTTGAGAGTTGCCACTTCACTGCTCTATAAAAAGCTTCCTGGAAAAAGTATTAACAGATGGCCTCTTACTCTCTGAGACTGTTAGTAGCACACCAGATGGCAACCCAAATGAGAAGATTCAACTTAAATTCTCCAAACTGAAGGAAATGTGACACTAGCTTTTTAATAGGTGTGCAGCCTTAGAGGTAGCAAAGAAATGATCAGTTAAGATAAAAACTCATTTTCTCTCCGTATTTCAATGTGGAATATAGTCCCCATTGTTTCGCCAGCTTGCCAGATAGTTCATATAAAATGCTGGAAATGGTTTGCCCAACACAAACAGAAATTTTATTTGAAATGACTGACAGATTTATGAGGTGTAAGGCCAGTCCAAAGAATGAAAATACAAGGCAGTGCCCCAGGGACGAGCGCTCTGTGCCACGGACACTCCTTTCTCTCCAGGATCAGTCATTAGTTTGCAACATTTTGCTCTTATTGTTAGAAATATTAGGCTTTTGACAGGGCGGTAATAACTATTCCAAGAAACTTATCATCTTTCCAGATGCCCAGGCATCACTACTATCCAAATTCTCCCAGGTGCCTTTGCATTCCAAAACAACCCTGTCCCATGAAGGTTCAGGAAAAGCCAACAGAGTCTTCATATTGGCTTAGGAAGGTGTCCTTCTACTATCTTAGGTTACATGAATCAATGAGGATGTCTTTCGATATCAGAGAATCCCCAAATATCAATGTTTGAAGAGGCCATGGACCCCAGCCCTAAAGTTGGTACTCAACTATACCATTCTGCAGGCCACTGTGGATCTTCACATATGGAAGTCAGTTAGGCACATTGTACAGATGGATTTTCAGCAGAGTACCTGAAAATATGGTCTGCAGCATGAACACACAACATTAAAACATGCATATATACTCTCTGAATCAGTCATTTGGGGGAATTGGTAAATCACAGCCTCCCTGACTACACAAGGTCCTCAAGGGGTTAAACCTGGAGATGGTTTAGCCTTGACCACTGCAGCTGTCGTGCAGGGCTGGGGTAGACACAAAGGAAACATGACTTCCACAAACCGCATCAAATTTCCAGGAGCTCCTTCCAGTTTTCTTGTGAACTCTTAGGCCTTCTGGAGATGGTGAAACCCAAGGATTGGATCCACCCCCTGCTCTCATGGACCCTCCATACCTGTGAACTACAAGCTAAGGCTATGGGCACCCTACAATTGGCAGAGACCACATGGCTCCTGGGCTCTAGGGAACAGGAACAATCTAAAGAAAGAGTGTGTCCAGCAAGGGAACTGACCAGCATAGGAAACCAAGTTCAAAGAAGTACAAATTGTCATGTATACTCAGCACCATCTAAGAGAGAGAAATCCTGAATCTGGGGTCATTAAAGAGGCGATCTTTGCTGGGAGACAGAGACAGATCACTGAGCTCCCTCAGTGCTGGAGTAAAAAACCTACCCCCTGGCCACCTACCTCTCCGAGTGATATTTGGATCCATGATTCTGCTTCCCAGGTCTGTGGATACAGAGAAGGAGACACGAAAGCATTGTGGCTCCTGGAAAGAAGGAAGGCCAGTTATAAACCCTTTCACTTTTTGCTTTCTACATCACTGTCTGGTGTTTCAGTTACCTGACCGTATGCGCATTTCTGATACCCTGACGCAGTTCAAGACTGAGAACCAGACTGTAGAACTGGAATTCTTAACCTGGGGGCCATGATCTTTTAGAATAGGTCTGTAGGAGTTCAATGAACTCCATGGAACCGTATGTATAAATGTATACATATGTGCACATAAGCATGCGAGGATATGAAGTAAACCATAGGTTCTTGAGATTCCCAAAGTGGTCCATGACTCAAAAAAGGTTAAAAGCCACTTTGCTACCTCCCTCATTGGTGAACTGGGAGGGTGGCATGCCTGGAGCAGGCCTGGGAGCTCCGTGCTGCCCCCCACTCCTGTCATACCTTGCCCTGTGCCTCTCTTCCGTCTGCCTGCTCCTGAGTTGTATCCTTTATAATAAACCAGTAATAAGGGGTGCCTGAGTGGCTCAGATGGTTAAGCGTCTGCCTTCAGCTCAGGGCGTGATCTCAGGGTCCTGGGATCAAGCCCCATATCAGGCTCCTGGCTCAGCGAGGAGTCTGCTTCTCCCTCTCCCTCCGCCTCTCTCCCCTGCTCATATTCCCTCTCTCTCTCTCTGTCACATGAATGAATGAATGAATGAATGAATGAATAAATAAACAAACCAGTAATAAGTGTTTTAAAAACACTTCTCTAGAATATGGTGACCCAACCAAGAAGCTGCTCTTGAGAAGCCCCGCCCGCCACTCTCCATCCCGCTTAAATGGCACCCAGGTACCTAGAGGGCACCATCATACCCCCCTAAATGACAACAGCACAATGCCTAAACCACAGCAGGAGTGCTGTTTCTGCTCTACTCCTACAGATTGGCAGCAGAGCTTTTGCCACCTCTCTCAGTTATAATCCACACAACTGTCCTCAAAGTAAAATAACTCTTCTATTGTTTGCTAACCAATTCCTTGCCCCACAGATCAGTTTGTCTTTTCCGTCCTGCTAAGTCAGTCTAATTGGCTCATCTTCCAGGAATTAGAAGAGAGAGCCCGTAGAAGGCTAGTTTTTCTCGATCCTAAAAACGTCTGGATTTTCTTTACCATGTGATGTGTTAGGGCTCAAAAAGAGGCTACATTAATCTCATAATTAAATGAAAACATGATTGCCAATTAATGGCAGAGGACAATGCATAAACCTGCAAACCACACAGCTCTCCTCTCAGACAAAGAAAGCATTGATATACAAGCAAATATACTGATAATAACCTCGCATATTTATCATGGTGGTGGATATAGGCAAATCCCACAGAGAAAGCCTTCCTTTTGGCTTTGGCGTTGGCCGCCATCCAAAATTCACAGACTATAAACAATGAAAGCCTTTCCATGAAGAAAGTTCAGAGTGGAACTCACTTGGGGTCCCCAACTTTCTGAGGAAGTGCTCAAGCCATAAGTCAAAGGACCATTTTCATCAGCCCGGGGTGGCAGGCAGGATAAATGGCCTGGCCGTGAATGCGCGCCTTGAGAAGGAGCTGAGAGGCGCTGAGGGAAGGCCGGCGGGACGCTGCCGCCTGTCTCCGCGGGCCTGCGCCACGGAGGAAGGCCCCGGCAAGGTGTTAGGCCGCAGGGGAAAGCCCGGCTCCTCCAGGCCTGGCTCACTCCGGTGACACACAACGGCTTCATTGTTGACTCTCTGTTGAAACGGGTCTGCGGTTTTACTAGCAGCCTCGTTCAGGGGAACGAGCCGGCTGGGCTTTTCTGTTCTAGAAAGCTCCGAAAGTGGAAGATGGCCCCGGGTCAGGTCATGGGCGCTGAAGCCCGCTGACAGCCTCGTCCGGAACATTCGAAGTTGGGTGCTTACACCGTATTTTCCTGAGGTGTTGACGGGTTGCAGCTTTTGAAGATGTAAATTTGTGATGTGTGAAATGAAAAGTACAGTACCAGGTCCTTTGAAAACCAAAAAGAAAAAAGTGATTTAGAAAAAGATCTTTCCCTTTGAGGTCACTGGGTTGATTTCAGCTTGGGTGGGCCGTTACCAAACCTCATCATGAAGACTTTCTTTCTAAATGTCGAAGTTGGGGATACTGAGGGGGAGGAAGTCACCTCCTCCTGCCCACTGAATCACAGTTGAGCCCCGCACCTCCTCTGGGCCGGGGTCTCTTGCTTGGGGAGAATGGAAAGTTGGAGATAATGATGGACGCCTATGCCTTCCAGAATACTTGCAACCAGACGTAGGGTTCAGAGAGGACTCTTACACGTAGATCCCCCACAAAAAGGAGTATGGTTGAGGAACTTGGGGATCCTCAATTAGAGCTTTTCTGTGGGCAGACACTGGGTGCTGGGCTAGACTCCTTCCCACACACCAACCTTCTAGGGCCTCCATCAGCATTACAAATGGCTCCGTGTTGTAGAATAGTCTACATAGAATAAACACACATGCAAAGGCCAAATACATACTTTACATATACTGAATAGGTAAAGTGTCGGCACAGCTGAGAGGGCTCAACACATCATAGATATTGAGTGTGATTATCACATGATCCAAACTGTGACCAGGTTCTACCACTGGACCGAATTCCCTGAGGTCAGACAATGCAGTCAGGGTTCAGTAGATGTCTTTTCAGTGAATGGATGAATAAAAGAAAGAAAGAATGAGTGAATGAATGAAAGGAAAAGCACGACATAGACATTGCAGGAAAGAAAAGAACTTTCTCTCATCCTCAGTGTCAAATCAGTACTGCTGATCTTACCTCCTAACATCCTTAAAGCCATCCCCTCACTTCTGTCATCACTGCCCCCACAAAGCCTCCTAGCTGGTCTCTCCTCCACGTATATCAATTCCCTTTCCAATTTATGCTCCACTCTGCAGTCACCGGAATCGATCTAAAATTCATAACTGATCATCATGTCACCCTTCTTCTTAAAACATTACAATGGATCCTTTGCCCTTGGGATAAAGACCAAACTCCCTACCACGGTGTGGCAGGTGCAGGCTGAGGCTGAGCTGTTGGAGAGTAGAAGATCTGCGTGCCCACAGTCACGGGACTCTTACAAGCAGGGCACAAGAGAGACGAATTCAACTTCCAGGTAAGAATACCCACACCTGGGGAGGGCAGCCCAGGCAGCAGCTGCAGAAGAAAGCCCCACTCCACCCAGATACCGAGGACAACGTGTGGTGGAGGCTGAGCGGAATAAGAAATTTGAGAGAATCAACTTTGGATTTTAATTTCTTTGGAGTTAAGAATTCTGAGCTATGGACTTCACTTACAAGGAGAAGGGATTTCAATTTGGGACCTTAACTTACAAAAACAAGAAGATTTAATTTATCTTTGTTTTCCAACATGTTAATATTATATGCAAAAAGTAACCTAACGCAGCATCTATTCTAATCGGAACTAAGCTTTCAAATATAGATATGTATATATTTTGCAACTCATCTTACGTTTCCTATCCTTGATTCCATTTTCATAATAAAAGGAGTATAATATTTTCTTTTTTTCAGTTTTAAAGTAAATGCTTTCCCTGGGAAATCTTCTGATTTGTTTATTTTTCTGATGTTTTATTGTGCTAAAATACATATAACATAAAACTATCTTGACAATTGTTAAATCTTTTAATTCATTTTTATTTTAATTCCAGTAAACAGTCTTATATTAGTTTCAGGTGTAGAATATTCCATACATCACCCAGTGCTCATCACAAGTGTGCTCCTTAATCCCCATCACCTCTTTCACCCATTCCCCCCAACCTCCTCTCTGGCAAGCATCATGTTCTCTATAGTTTAAGAGTCTGATTCTTGGCTTGTCTCTCTGTTTTTTCCTTTGCTCGTTTGTTTTGTTTCTTAAATTCCAAACATATGAATGAAATCATGCGGTATTTGTCTTTCTCTGACTGACTTATTTCGCTTAGCATAATGCACTCCAGCTCCATCCACGTGGTTGCAAATGGCAAGATTTCATTCTTTGTGATGGCTGAGTAATATTCCATTGTATATATGTACCACATCTTCTTTATCCATTCGTCTATTGATGGACTGCCTCCATAATCTGGCTACTGTAGATAATGCTGCTATAAACATCAGGGTGCATGTATCCCTTTGAATTAGTGTTTTTGTATTTTGGGGGTAAATACCCAGTAGGGGGATTACTGGGTCATTGGGTAGTTCCATTTTTAACTTTTTGAGGACCCTCCATACTGTTTTCCACAGGGGCTGCACCAGTTTGCACTCCCACCAACAGTGCAAAAGGGTTCCTTTTTCTCCACATTCTCACCAACACTTGTTTCTTGTGTTGTTGATTCTAGCCATTGACAGGTGTGGGGTGATAGCTCATTGTGGTTTTGATTTGCATTTCCCTGATGATGAGTGATGATGAGCATCTTTTCATGTGTCTGTTGGCCATCTGCATGTCTTCTTTGGAGAAATGTCTGCTCATGTCTTCTGCCCATTTAATTGGATTATTTGTTTTTTGGGTGTTGAGTTGTTATCTTGACCATTTTTAAGGACACATTTCAGTGATATTCAGTACATTCAGATTGTTGTGAAATCTTTACCACCATGTATCTCCAGAACTCTTTCTTCCTGTAAAACTGAAAGGCTATACTCGCTAACTAACTCCCCACCACCCCCTCCCTTCGGCTCCTGGAAAAGACCGTCCTACTTTCTTTTTTATTTTTTTAATCTCCCCTTTCCCCCCTTGCCCTAACCGCTGGTAACAACCATCCTACTCTCTGTTACTCTGAGTTTGGCTTTTTTTTAAATTCCACATTTCAGTGATATCACGCAATATTTGTCTTTCTGGGTCTGGCCTATTTCACTCAGCATAGTGTCCTACAGTTTCATCCATGCTGGTACAAATGGCAGGATTTCCTTCTTTTGTAAGGCTGAATAATATTCTGTGTGTGTGTGTATGTGTGTGTGTTGTGTTCTTTATTCATTCATTCATTTTCTTTATCCACTCATTCACTGACAAACATTTAGGTTGTTTCCATATCTTGGCTATTGTGAATAATACTGCAATGAACGTGGGGGTGCAGATACCTCTTGGAAACAGGGATTTCACTTCCTTGAATATACACTCAGAAGCAGGATTGCTGAATCATATGATAGTTCTATTTTTAATTTCTTGAGGAATCTCCATGCTGCTTTCTATAATGGCTCTACCAATTTACATGCCCACCAACAGTTTAAAAGGGTTCCCTTTGTTGCCACATCCTCGCTAACACTTGTTATCTTTTTCTTTTTTTTTTTTTAAAGATTTTCATTCATTTTTTGACAGAGAGAGAGAGAGAGACAGCGAGAGAGGGAACACAAGCAGGGGGAGTGGGAGAGGGAGAAGCAGGCTCCCCGCTGAGCAGGGAGCCCAACGCGGGGCTGGATCCCAGGACCCCGGGATCATGACCTGAGCCGAAGGCAGACGCTAAACGACTGAGCCACCCAGGCACCCCAACACTTGTTATCTTTTGACTTTTTGGTAATGGCCATTCTAACAGGTGTGAGGTGATAGCTCGTTGAGGTTTCAGTGTGCATTCCCTGGTGATTAGCAGTGTTGAGCTCCTTTTCATATACCTATTGGCCACTTGTATGTCTTCAGTAAAGTGTCTGTCAGGTCCTTTGCCCATTCTTAATTGGGTTATTTATTAAGTTGCTGTGTAGTTGTATGAATTGTTTATGTCTTTCAGATACTAACGCCTTATCAGATATATAACCACGTCACTTTTGGTGGACGCTGGAAGAGCCAGGGCATGATGCTCGGTGTTCCTGGCTGCCACCATGGTGACGATGAAAGCAGGGGTGGACAAGGGAGCTTCCACCAGCCTGCATTCCAGCAACTATGAAGAGCAAAGCCCCCTGCTGATCTGCATTGGAAAATTCATGTGAATGAGAAACTGAACTTAGTTGTGTTACCCAATGAGATGTGTGGGGTTGTTTGTTACCACAGCATAACCCAGCCCATGTGGACTGACACAGACTACCTTTGATGAAAGAGTTTTCCCAGGAAATTAGTAGTGTAAACATAATTTCAGGGGTCAATCTATGTAAGGGTGTAACTTCCCTCCAGTACTTGAAGAGTGCCCATTTACTTAACACATTGATAAAAGTGCTATTGCCTCCTCATTAAAGCAGGTTCCCAAAGATCCTTTCTGATCCCAGTTTGAGTTATATGAATTTATTTTATAGCATTCATCAATTGGTAATGAATTCCAGTAAAGGTTTTCTGCCACATCTCCTTCATCTTTTTGGTCAAATGTTTACTGAGCACCTGCTATGTTTCAGGTACTTGTTATCGGTATTGGGGTATCAAGAGTAAACAAGAAAGACATGGCTCCTTCCTTCAGGGAGCTGGGAAATGTTCTAAAGGAAAAAAATAGGGTGCTTGGAGACCTACCTGGCCAGAGGGGATGAAGAAGGCCTCCTGGAAAATATCACATTCTCACTGAGACTGGAAAGATGAACAGGAATTAGCCTGAGACGGCATCCATCGGTACAATCTGGATCAAATGGAATATTCAAGAAATAGGGTATTTAGGTTAAAGTTCTAACTTTTTAATTAAATAATTAATTATACCTCCTTTATAAAGATAAAAGTTCCAGTACTCTCATAGCTATTTTCTCGTCTTACTGTTACAAACTCTCAATGAGGTGGGGGATTGAGAATGTACTATTTATTCTCCCCGGTTTTATAGACATCTTCGGTGCCCCCCATGTCCCTCAGCCCTGTTTCCATGCATACTGGCCCGACTTCCCGCTGCCAGCACCTGAGTCCCTTTGTCTGACCACTAGTGTCTGCCCCCTGCCCACGTGGCAGCCCGGAAGGGTGAGGAATTAGCCACAGCTCTGAGCGTATGACTGATGGGGGTTCGTGTATGAGTGACCCAGCTCCTTCACCCCTTGGGCAGGACAACTCAGAGGCACGTGCTCTACTCTGGTACCTAGAGATCGCCAGGATTAAACCCCTCTTGCCCTCAGTGGTAGCTGGCTTGGTAACATGTCCTTTATTGGCTAGTTTCCTGTATCATCTCTTCATTCCTCTGCAGGTGTTTCCTGAGAGCACCTCTGTGATGGTTAATTTTGTGTCTCAACCTGACTAGGGCCTGGTGCCCAGTTGTCTGGTCAAGCACTAGTCTACATGTTTTATGAAGGTATTTTTTTTAATGTGATTAACATTCAAATCAGTAGACTTTGAGGAAAGCGGATTACAAAGCAGATGACCCTCCATATAGGGGAGGGCCTCATCCACTCAGTTGAAGGCCCTAAGAGAAAAAGACTGAGGTCTCCCAGAGAGGAAGGACTTCCGCTCCAGACGGCCCTCAGACTTGAGTTGCAAGAGCAGCTCTTCAAGGCCCCCAGCCTGCTGGCCTGCCCTGCAGATTTCAGACTTGCCAGCCCTTGAGTCCTTAAAATGAATCATAAATCTCTCTCTTTTTCTGTGTCCCTCGCTCTCTCTTTCCCTCCCTCTCTTTCTATATATATATATGAGTATATATTCATACAAATATATATACATACACCCAAACGTATAGCCAAGTGACTTGCTGAAGTCACAAAACTACTGTGATATAGCGCTCAGCCCGAGGCCCTATCTCCTCGATGGCACCATTTCCACCCATGAAGACTGGGCAAACACTTGCCTCGAACGCCCTTCCGGTGTCCATGGCAGACACCATGAGTTGATCTTTCTTTTCCTCAGAAACTTTCTCAAGACGCACCCTAGGCAGCCTTCCACAGTCAGTAGGGCTTGGTGGGCCAGAAGGCACCTGTTGGCCGCCCCTTTCTGAAACGCATCACCGTGCTTTCGGAATCTGGTAGCAGCTCAAGGTGTCTGCCTCTTTTTCCCACCTCTGGTGTCTTACCAGCCCCTTGAAGCTGGAGCCAACTGTGCCTCCCAGCCCCACCGGCCCCTGCCCGCCCCCCTACCACCACTCGGGTGCTGATTCAAGCCTGCTCTGTTTCCTGCCGGGCTGCAGAGACCGCCCCTCCCTGCAAAACCTCACACCCGGGGGACTGGAGCTGGAAATGAAGCGTCACTCCTAGAGCCCAGATCTGCAGGGCCACTCACAGCTGAGTCTAGTGCGGGCCCAGCCAGGAGTGGACCGGACCCTGTGTTGATGGGCTGAGAAAGGGGTCACGTGGGTGAGTGGACACCTCCAGGCACAGTGAGTTAGTGCAAAGTCTCTCCCTCCAGGGGCCTTTAGAGGAGCTGGCTGAGAAAAGAACAGAGTCACAGAGCTAGTCCTGTTATTCTCGAGGCTCCACATGCGAGCCTAGAACTCATTCGCCTGTCCACCAAAGTGCTTCCAGAACCCACCAGCTCCGGAGACCACGCTCTGTTGACACTGGGCCGGGCAGCCCCTGGAAGATGGAGCCCCCATGAGCTCTGCTTGTGGTCATGGAAAGGCGGGCCCTCCCGAGGCCGACAGCAGGGCCGCAGCATGCACAGCCACAGGCGAGTGGGACACGGTGACGGAGACGGACACAGCCAGAGCCTTCCACGGAGGCAAAATAGCAACACAGACCCCGTGTAGAGAAGAGTTGGCCTTTCACAGGACTCTGGAGTATGACAGCTGGGAAGGATAGCCCCTGGTTGGGGAGACCCAGATCCAGGAAGGAGATTTGTCCCAGGTCACCCCATGGGGCACTGTCAGGGTCAGGGTCAGGGCTCGAATTTCAGTACTGAGAGGGCAGAGATGGAAACACAATCCCTAACCTGCAGGTCCTCACGACCTCGGCAAACAATGAAGAAATATTCCAAATAATTGCCCCGGACCTTGACACTTGCCAAGTAATAATTCGATGAACTAGCTGTTTGTTTGTTTTCAGAAGTACCCCCTAACTAGAGACCTGCTTCCCTCTTTTTTTTTTTTTAAATTTTATTTATTTATTTGAGAGAGAGAAAGCACATGAGAGGGGGGAGGGTCAGAGGGAGAAGCAGACTCCCCGCCGAGCAGGGAGCCCGACGCGGGACTCGATCCTGGGACTCCAGGATCATGACCTGAGCCGAAGGCAGTCGCTTAACCAGCTGAGCCACCCAGGCGCCCAGACCCGCTTCCCTCTTAATTGTTTCCACTCCGGCAGTGGTGGCCTGGGATGTGCAGAGTCATCACTTTCAAGAGGGTCCCACCTTCTCCTCCACCTCATGGAGTTTGGGAAAAGAGGAGAAGATGCCAGATGCAGCCCGGGCGTGGTATGGTCTCAGCTCACCGAGGGCTCCCAACACCCAGCACGAGGAGCTCTGCCTCCCCCTTTCCCCCCCCACCCTGGGGGGAAACAGGCCCAGAGAGGGTAAGTGGTTTGTGCAAGGTCATCCAGCTCTCACGTGGCAGAATGGGGTCAACCGAGGCTCAGGTTTTCCCCGAGCCACCTGACGTTCCAAGCAGACCCAAAAGAGGGGACCAGAGGACCAGAGACTGGGGGCTCCTCAGGAAATCTGGTTTATTTGCCAAACCAGAAAATAGAAATTTGGGGACCGCATATCTCCACTGAGTCCTGGAGACCTCCAGTCAGATGGGAGGGCCTCGTGAGGAGTCAGAGGCGGGAAGCATTAATGCATTGGGACCTCAGGAGCCCCACATTCAAAAGGCCTGATGCGCCACCTTCTCTGGCAGCTCAGAGTTAAATCTACTGCTGGTCTTACCTGCAGCCCCAGGCCCTCCGTGGGGCCTGGGGGGACCACACCAGGGGCAGGACCCGTATCAGCGCAGCCCGTGTGCACAGGGCCTCCCAGAGCCAGGACATGGTGACCACTGGATGCACTCAGTGGGGCTTGGCGTCAAGTCCCCCAAAGGCAGTGCGCCCGTGTAGGTGTTACAGCGAGGTCGGTAACCAAATAGAGAAAAGGAGAACCTTACCTCCGGTTGCTGCTCCTAAGTGAGCAAATCCCTTCGTCTGAGACCTCTAACCACTAGGCAGGTCTGAGAGCCTATTGTTCTCTGTCTGAACATGTGGCATTTATTACGGCGCACCTTGCATTAGGATTATTGTGCCCAGCTTCAGCCCTGGCCACGCCAGTCTCCGAGTTCCCTCAGGGCAGCTCGTTGCTACCCAGCCCGAGTCACCCTTCCTGCGCCGGGTGCCCAGAGTTGGCCAATCAAAACCCAAGACGCCCAGTTAAGTCGGGATTTCTGATAAACAACAAATCTTTGTTTAAGTATGACCCGCGCGATATCTGGGACATACTTATAGAAAGCAATTATTCATTGTTCATCTGAAATTCGTATTTAATTGCGCGTCCTAGATTTTACCTGCAGCCCCCTTGGTGGCTGGTACCTGCTGCCGATACCGGGTGATGGAGAAAACACGGTAATATTCTGTTTCACCAAAGTATTTGGGGCTCAATACTACAGGCTGCCGCCGCGACATTTCTTCCTCTTGTGTCATTTTTGGAGGACGTTTTCGCCGTATCGAAAGCCTGCCTCGTGTGGGATGCAAATGAAACCCAGTCCCAGAGGGGGGAAAATGAGTTAGAAAACAACCCCAGGGGATCCGAGACCCGCGCTTCATCTGCCGAGTCTTTTATTCTCGTTAATTCCTAACAGTGTCTTTTAAATCCTGGACTAGAATTCGAGAACAGTCCGGCGTGTGAGTGTGACAGTCATTACTCCTAGGACACACCCCGTCCGCCAGCTGGGCGCCCTCCGCGCGTTCTTGGTGCCACAGCGGCCTCCAGTGGTCACCCGGGGAACCGCACGCTGTCGGCACCACCCGGCGAGGGACCAGAGCCTGGCCCCTGGGCTGCGGAAGACACGGCGTCCCTTGGCCGCCCAGGGGCCCGGGCTGGGTGGAAGGATCTCCGCCCAAAGACACAAATCCAAGTGCGCCACGTGGAGACAAAGCTGTGCTCTGCTGCTGTGAAGCTCCGACCAGACCAGGGTTATATTTCATCTTGCATGCCAGTGTACCATTGCTGACCCAATTTCACAGATGTTCTCTTCAAACCGGACTGGGCTTTGTGAATAGTTTTAACTATCAAGCTGCGGTGATGGAAACGTCAAAAAAAAAAAAAAATCCTTTAAATAGATGAGAGGCGGCTGGGCTCAGAATTGATTCTTATTCTGCCAGTTCGTTACACTCAAATGGAGAGCTGGGGGATGTGGGCAAGGCAAAAGGAGTGGAATTAAGACCCCCCACTCGTACCCGTTGCTTCTTACCTCCAACTAGCAACAGTCTTGCTTCATTTCCGAGAAAAGGAGGCACTACTGATCAGTTATTGAAAACACACACGACTCCCATAACCTTGTTCATTTTCATATATGTAGCTCGGAGCAAGGGGCTCTCTGCCTTTGATTTGAAAGGAATACAAAGAATAAAGGGAAATGAAAAATATGACCACAGAGAGGCGGGCGCTTGATCCTTCCGCACACTCATACACACACACCTTGGTGCCTTCCAGGTACACACAAAGGCAATTTTTCACAGCTTTCGGCTGGCTCATTTGCACATCATTTCAGCTGAAATCTCCCTCCTTGGTGGGGACACCCACGGAGAGGAATGTTGCCCGGGGAAGCAGCCCTTGCCCGGGGGGCCGTGCAAAACTGGACAGGGAGGTAACCACAGAGTAGACTTGGTAGGTTGGGTCTGAGGTCTGCTCCTCTAGGCTAGCTGTGAATTCTTGGCTGAGTGGCTTCCCTCCTCTGGGCTTCAGCTCCCTTCCTGGAATGAGGAGCTGCATGGTTGGCCTCCCGACTCTGAGTCTGTAATTCTAGCTATGAGGCCTCTGGTCAAACTCTTAAAAAGAATTATTTTCCTTCCTTCCTTCCTTCCTTCCTTCCTTCCTTCCTTCCTTCCTTCATCCATTCAGCAAACACGAGTGCCTAAAATGTGCCACACACTGGGTTAGAGGCTCAGCATAGAGAAATTAATAAGGAATGCCCCCTTCTAGAATGAGGTCATTGCAAAGCGACAGAAGTATCAGAGGAGGGGTATAAACCCAGGTGCCAGATGCCTGCTGATGGCAGTGTAAATTCGTGCAACCTCTCTGGAGGCCAGTTTGGCCCCAGCTCCCAGATTGCCAAATGCACACACTACATGAATCGGGAGCCCCAGTCGCCTGACCGACTCTAGTTACCTAAAGCAGAAAACGGGTTTGTTTGTTTTTTAAAGCTATTGAGTCCCAGGGAACCCAAGGGAAGGCTGAAGGCTGCAGTCTTAGGCCCAGGTAGGGACACAGGTGACCAGGCAGCCGCCGTGACCACAGTTGAAATCACACTGTAAAAACTGGCGACGCCAGGGCCATTACCGTGGAGCCTGGCACAAAGCTGGAGTCGCCACAGTTCCCGCTTTACACACTCTGGGAGGAAGGCGTCTGCTTAGCTAGGTCAAGGTCACATGCCCACATTCGAGCCACAAGGGTGCCACAGGGAAAGCGGGCACCCAGCATTTTGGACCTCTACAGTAGCAAGTGGACTCTGCCTCCCCCCCAAAGTAATAGCACGGCCAATTTCCCATGCAGACGAAGACACTTACGATCCCGGTGGCCGAAATTGTGACAAGTGTCCTCTACACACACCTGTGACCTGGAATTTCCAGTTCTACAATTTCCACGTCTGCAGAGAAACGTTAATGCTTACACAAGGGCACACGGATGATTGCACAGCGGTGTTCTCTGCGGAGAAACGAAATTGTAACGGCTGAAGAGTCGGCAGTAGAGGCTTCGGGGGGTTCTGGACAACAATGCTGCCATTATAAAGATTGTCCTCATTCATTCCCCAAATATTTGTTACGGGTGTCTTCGGGAAGACAGGGTAGGAGTTGGGACAAGGAGTTGTGGCCAGTTGGCAGGGGCCAGACCCTGGAGGGACTGCACACACAAAGGCCAGGTGAAAGTGTTTTTCTGCTTGTCCTCATTTCAGTGGGGAGCCATTGAAATATTTGAGGGTGGGGGAGATGCAAACAGTGGGCAGTAATACCATCAGATTTGCGTTTTTCCAAGATCATCTTTTCAAAGAACCCTGCGAACTGGAAGTGGTCGCATGTCCCAGTGAGAGGGGATGGGGACACAAAATGGTACCGGTAGAGATAGAGACCTGGACGGGTTCAGGATATACTCACAGGGGTAAAATCCACACGGTCTGCGGGTGGATGTCTACACCCCATGGCGCTGTGACGGCCAAGGCTGGGCAAAGCAGCAGTCTCAGTCTTAACCTTGGTAGAAATATTCATGTTTACTAGCTGAAGGGGAAGAGGAAGGAAACTCTCTGGTTTCTGCTTTTGTCTTCCAGGAAACTGTCACATGCTCACAAGGAAAGGCTTCAGATTTGGGTGTCATAGAAAGTTGGAGTTGAGAAAGCCCTTAGAAATTATGCAGCATGAAAAACAGGTTGTAAAATAGAAAAACAAACAGGATGTAGAATAGGGTCCAATGGTTTAATATATTCTGCCTAGGAAGGGCTACGCCGAGTAACTGTGCTGGTGGATTATTGCCTTTGCTTTTGTACATTTTTCTAATTTTTCTGTGATGAATATGTAAAACACTTTTGCAATAACGGAGAATCCAATATAGTTTTTGAAAAGAAATTACCTAGTATATAGAACTCCTCTTCTCTAGGGGGAGCAAACTGAGACGGGAGAGTCTCTCTGGACAGGGAGAAAGGAGAAATCCAACCATTACTAGAGAAGTGTTTTGTTGTTGTTGTTGTTTTAAATTCTTCATCTTGATTTGAAAGCTCCTTGCCCTCTTTAAAGATTTTCAAGGGGCGCCTCAGTGGCTCAGTCGGTTAAGTGTCAGACTCCTGGTTTCGGCTCAGGTCATGATCTCAGGGTCATGGGATCGAGCCCCATGTCAGGCTCCGCACTCAATGCAGAGTCTGCTTGGGATTCTCTCTCTCCCTCTCCCTCTGCCCCTCCCCCTGCTCACTCACTATCGCGGGCACTCTGTCTCCCTCTGAAATGAATAAATAAAATTCTTTTTTTTTTTTAAAGATTTTATTTATTTATTCATGAGAGACAGAGAGAGAGACAGAGGCAGAGGGAGAAGCAGGCTCCCCACGGAGCAGGGAGCCCGATGCGGGACTCGATCCCAGGACCCTGGAATCATGACCTGAGCCGAAGGCAGATGCTTAACTGACTGAGCCACCCAGGCGTCCCGAATAAATAAAATTCTTTAAAAAAGATGTTCAAGTCTACATGCAAAGGGCCACTCACCTTGTGTAGTCAGCAAGTTATTTTAATAATTGAGTGTGTACTCTCCAAATCATAAACGTCTCAGAGACAGAAGGGGTCTTAGTAGTTAGTTCTCTGGCAAACGATTGCCTGTGTCAGGATCAGGGTTTCTGGACCTTGGCACTACGGCCACGTGGGGCCAGTCAGCTCTCTGTCGTGGGGGCTGCCCTGGGCGTGCCTGTTGTCATTTCTGGCCTCTCCCCTACTTGACTCCAGTAGCTGCCCCCTCTCAGTTATGACAACCCAAGATGAGTCCGGAAGTTGCCGAATGTGCCCTGAGGGCAGAATGGCCCCCCACTCCCACAGAGAACCACCAGCCCAGGCGAAGCTGGCGTACCTTAGGTGACAGAGTTCTCCAGGTGTAGGACCAGGCTCTCCCCACCACGAGCTGCTGTCCAAAAGCGCACCCCTGCAGCATCCAGTGCTGGTTTTTCCCTGGGGGCCGTGAGAGCTGCTCCGATCTCTCTGGCCCAGGGTGGTTCTGCAGAGATTTCAAGACCATGCCATGCTCTGCCCCTCATGCCTCATCACCCCCTGCCCTACTCCCAAGTCTTCTTTCCTCCAAGTTGAACATTCCTCCTTCAACTGTTGCTCACCTGACACGTCGGGGCTCCCGTGGGTCCGAATTTCCACAACAGCTCCAGGTCCTCAGCTAAACGCAATTCTCTAGGTGCTGGCAGAGCAACCAACAGCCTCCCTCCTCCCGGATTCCCGGATGGAGCCAGACATCGCTTTCACTCCTGGCACCTACATTGCATGAAGTCCCGCACTGAGCCGCTGACCAAAATGTTGAAGGTTCATTCGGACACGTGACACTGCTCCCTTGGGTCATCCCTCCTTAGCACCTTGGTCCTGGGGCCCAGTTGTTAGGCCCACATTTATCCTTCTCAAACTTCACCAGTTCACAAGAAATGGGTACCCATGCTTGCCTCTGAGGACAGAGAGCTGGCCGGGCGTGGGATGAAATAGAAAATGACTTGTTGTTGCATACCTGTGTGTGCCTGTTAAACTGCGGACCAATAAACTTGGTGTATTGCCTCATCACAATGAATAAGTCAGCAAATAAATCCACTGGACATACTTCACCTGCTTAGACTGACCCAATCCTCCCCGCCTGTCCTGACCCATTCAGAAGTTTATGACGTCTTCCGGTGTTCTCACTTTCTTCCCCAAATATGATAGGCATGCCTTCCCAATCTTCACTCAAAGCCATCGATAAGGAAAGGTGGAAATGACAAGCCAGGGTTTGTTAAAGCCCTTTTAAGTCAAAAGCACTAAGTGGGCTCTTTTCCAGTTGGCACCCCACGAACCCACCCTTTTCCCTCAAGAAGACAAGTCAGCCTTCCTTTAAGTGGTTTCCCTAAATGGAGGCCTACCCGATTGGTGACCCCCCCTTCCTCCTTCTCTCTGGGGAGTCTCTAACTGCAGGGCAAGCTGAGAGAAATCAGCTGCCACCAATAACTCGGCTCCTTCGGAACAAGCCCCTCCCCCGCCCCCCATGCCTGGCCTGGCCTCCCACGGGTGGGAGCAGGTCGGGTACTGTAAGGGGGCGAAACTGCACGTCAGGAGGGAGGTCTGTTAACCGGCTTCACGGATTTTCAGGCGGCATCAAGCAGTCCCAAAACAGCAGCAAGAACTGCACACACAATGATAATGGCAAATTTAATATGATTTATTCATACAATAACTCATGCTGCACTTAACACAAATACAAGGATACCTTTTTCAATAGTGTGGAAGAGATGAATTCATAAAACCTGTTAAGTAAATAATGAGTTTTGAATATAAATCACCTGCAAAGGTTCTTTCCAAAGCACACCCGAAACGACAATAAATTAGGGCAAGGGTTTTGTAAATGTCAGCCTCAGTCCTGCTTTAAACCGTCTTACCCGCATAAATCACAGTCCCCGACTTTTACAGACAGGAAAACACAAAAGCTGCTCCTCTCTCTGCCCACGTCCTAAGTCTGGCTTCCTTGCAGGTGCCAAATACACTGGACAGCAAGGCTTTGTTCCCCACCGCCGGCGGGGCTCGGCTCCTTCCGCCTGGGCTGTGCCACACCGCCCCCTGCGTGCACCTGCAAGTGGCCTCCCAGACACCAGAGCCAACCCAAGCCACGTTTGTTTTCTCCAGCCTGGAATCACCCCCATCAGAGGCCTAGGACCGTTGTCCAGAATCCAGAGATCCCCACCAGTGGCTGCCAGCGATCCCGGGTGGGACATGGAATAACAGCCCCCAAGCAAAGCCCTTGAGGATGGGCTCTCCACCACATCAGACTGCCTGGACTTCAGCAAACACTCGAGAGGAAAACAGCATCTGCCCTACCAGGTAGGTAAGTGGACGGGATATCAGCAGGAGCTTCAGGAGCACATGGGAGGCAGGTGCCAAGAGCAGTGGGGACTCTTACCCATCACGGCAACATTGTAGGCGATCTGAGGGCACCGACTAGTGACAACCCTCTCAGCTTCAAGTTCTCGTGTCTCAAGTCTCCCAGGAGAGACTGCCCGGGCAAGGTAAGGGGACACCGAGTGCACTGGGGCGGGAGGGGGCTGGGCTGACAGCAGGCTCAACCACGATGGACTATACCTCCGGCCAAAAGAGATACTGGGCGGAGCCAAAGGGGGCAGCTGGGTTCTAGTTCAACGCGCCATCCCAGGCCAGAATTCAAGAGACTCCTCAAAGGAGCTGTAGTGTGAAGGCTGGACTTGGGCAAAGAGAAGGGATGCCCAAAGCCCCTCACACAGTGAGGCCTGACACTGTCCCCATTAAACACTAACTCCCCATGTCCCCCTCTCCCCGGCCCCTGGTAACCACCGTTCTACTTTCTGTTCCTATGAATTTGGCCACTCTAGGAACCTTACAGAAGTGGAGTCATACAGTATTCATCAGTTTGTGTCTGCTTTCTTTGATTTAGAGCAGTATCTTCAAGGGCCATCCACGTAGTGGCCTAAGTCAGAGTTTCCTTCCTTTTGAAGATGGAATAATGCTCCATTGTCCAGATAGACCACATGTTGTTGTCTCTCCATTCGCCTCCTGATGGACACCTGGGTTGTTTCCACCTTTTGGCTATTGTGAATAATGCTGCTGTGAACATAGCTGCACAGTTATCTGTTCCAATCTCTGCTTTTAATTATTTTTGAGTATATACCCAGTCTTAATCAGTTAAAAATGTTGGGGGTGTGTGCTGCGAGATGAGCGAGGTGGCTGGAGGAGCCTCACCCTGGCTACAGAGGGCAAGATTTCTCTGAATGATGGCAAGGGGTGACCTCACTGACGCCTCCTGGGCAGGGTGGAGGAGGGAGGAGCAGAGGGAGAGGGACAAGCAGACTGTGCTGGGCATAGAGCTCGACCCGGGCTCCATCTCACGACCCCAAGATGATGACCTGAGCCAAAATCAAGAGTCAGACGCTCCACCGAGTGGGCCACCCAGGTGCCTCGCTAACATTATTTTAGATCACAGAAGCAGGATACAGGATTGGATGTGATAGATTTCATCTATGTAAAGACACAAATGTCCTTATGTGTGCATATGTATGTGGGCAGGAAAAAGAGCGGGGAGAAATGCAAGAATGTCGCAATGGCTGTATTCTGGAGGGGGCTCTTCCTCTCATCCTCACCATTTTCCACCTCTTCCACATTTTATACAATGAGCATACGTGACTCTGATAATCAGTGAAGAGACGGGGTAGATGAAGTATAAAACCGAACCACAAAAACAGCAAAGGAAAATGAATATTTGTTCAATCTCCAGATTGGGAAGGGTCTCCATGTTTAACAGGAAAAAAAAAAAATCAGACAGGAAAAGAGCAATTTGTTTATTTTAAAAAGTGAAATCCATAACCAAAATTTAAAGGCAAATTCACATGACTGGAAATACACACACCCAACAATTTTACAAAGAGAACAATGATCAAGGTCACTGATAAGCAGAGAGTTACAAGGTCAAACAGGATACCACTTTCACCTATTATCATTAGGGGTGGGGGCTTTTTGGTTTTATGGTTTTTATTATTTGTATGCTTGCTTTATTTTTAGTTTTACTACCCTAAGGTAGCAGAAGAGTGGGGAGAGGGGCCAAACAGAGAAGCTTTTGACAATTTGGCACAGAGAGACAAGCCTAAGGGAATAATTTGAAATACATAAAAATATTTTATTCGCAAAGTTGTTCATCACAGCATTATTTACAATACCAAAAATCTGGAAATAAGCTGAATTTTCAATCATTGAAAGAAGGTTAATTATGAAAAAAGCTACACAATAAAATATATTACCATCAGTATAAAGCATCTTTGCAGAAATTTGTAGTAACCACATATAATATTTAGTGAGAAAAAGAAAAATATAAAACTATAAGATAAAACACATAGGATGACCACAGCAATGTAAAAAATTCATAGCCCAAAGAAGGCAAGATATTAAGTGACCATCTTGGGGCAAAATACTGATGCATTTTCTTGCCTTTAACTACATTTCTGTTTTCCAGTTTTTCTACAATTAACACTTTAACTTTGTGCTCAGAAAAAGATACCTTTTTTCCAAAGTGGCCACAAGACTCATTAGCGATGTTCCTGTTCATTTCATGCCACGACGGGGTCTAGAGTCACAGAGTGCCAGCCTCATGGAGATGGTGGGGGCGGGGGAGTGAGTGTGAAGAATGGTCATGAACGGCGAGGGAAGGGGACAAGCTAGGGCGGGCAGGGAGGCAGGGATCGGCAAGGGAGAGCCAGGGACCAGCGTGCACACTGGTCGGCCAAGGAAAGGGGCTTTGTGGAGCCAGGGAAGACTCTGACTGCTCAGCGAAGGTCTGTGTGGACCCCGTAGTAGGCACTGACGGTGTTCGCAGAGGGTGGGGTCAAAGAGGGAGTTCAGGAAGACACGTGGATTCTTCAGGAGCAAGGGAGGAAAGAGGAGGGGAGGTAAGCTACGTGGGAAGTAGGCGAGAGGGCTGGTGATGGTGATGGCGATGGCACTAGCCCTGGGGGAGGTGAGCGCCGAGGGCCAGAGGGCACTCCCCGTGCCGCGCTTCAACCAAACAGCCTTGGCGCGCCTCTGGACAAGCCTTTGTGCACGCAAACACCGGGTGGACAATCAGCCCCCAGGCGGAACTTGCCAGCCGCTGGGTGGACCCGGCTCGCGTTCAGAGTTAGTCTAGGGCAGCTCCGTTCCACTTTCTGCCACGATGGAAAGGTTCTAGATCTGTGCTCTCCAATAAGGCAGCCACTAACCGCGTCAGGCTGATGAGCACTTGAGATGTGGCAAGCCTAACCCAGATTCTGCTTTGGAAATGTTTATTTCATTTTAATTCATTTAAACAGTCGCGTGTGCCTAGTGGCCACTGGACAGCACACACCGAGGAGCGGTGATTCTCAAAGTCTACTCTCGGGGGGAGCAGCGTAGTTTGTAGGAAATGCACATTCTCAGGCCCCACCCCAGCCGCGATGGCGCAGAAGCTCTGTGGGCGGGGGCCCGCACGCTGAATTTTAGCAAGGCTTCAGGTGGCTCTGACGCACCCTCCCGTTTGTGAGCCACTGAAACGGGGCCACTCAAATTTTCTGGGCTCGCTAGTTCTGGTTTCACCTGCACTGTATGCAAGAAGCCCCGCTCGAGTGAAATGGGGCTTTCTACAAACCATGAAGAAAACGTGCCCAGCTCAGGGGTACGAGAAGGGCTGTGTGGAGCCACAGAGTTGTGCTCACTCTGGGCCGAGTCAGGATAAGGAATGTGGTCAGCGCTGACGTCTGAAAACCAGAACGTGGCTGTTCATCCCAGCGTGTGCGGGAGACGTGCAAAAGGAAAGAAAATGTGGCTCTACGTTGGGTTCAGTGTCAAAAACAGTAACCACCCATAACCTGTGAGACGATTTGGAAGAGCGTGCCACTGAACGGGAAATGCAGGCTTTGCTTCTAACAGGAGAGAGGTTGTAAAGGGAGGCCGAGAGAAACCAAAAGCAAAGGCAGAGCTGAAGCACTCGGCCAGTGTCCTCGCATAGAAGAGAGGAGATAGAAGCACTTCCAGTAGAGACAGATCGACACACAAAAGCGCCCCGTGTAGACCCAGCCCCAGATGTGGCTTTGGTCACATGGGTGAATTACTGCCAGAAAGGCAGCCGCACCCCCGACCTATCTGTCACTTTACTCTTCTCTGGCACAGTTCAGCTTTCAACTTCAGCAAGGGCAGAACTGGGAGATTTTTGATACTACAACTGTGTTTCAAGAAATAAAGCGAGGGGCGCCTGGGTGGCTCAGTTGTTAAGCATCTGCCTTCAGCTCAGGTCATGATCCCAGGGTCCTGGGATCGAGCCCCGCATCGGGCTCCCTGCTCCGCGGGAAGCCTGCTTCTCCCTCTCCCACTCCCCCTGCTTGTGTTCCCTCTCTCGCTGTATCTCTGTCAAATAAATAAAATCTTTTAAAAAATAAAAAGAAAGCGAGAAAAAATGATGGAGTGTACACACTGCGGCCAACAGGAGCAACAAACGGATGTGAAATAAAAGCCCGTGTTAAAACTTATCATTATAACTGGGGAGTAGGAGATAAAGCTAAATACACTGAAAATATGTCACGAGGAATTTACAGACTAGATTGTAAAAATCTTAGTGGAAGTGATGAGAGCGATAAAGAGGATGAAGAAGGAGAAATAAAGGGCCCAGGGAACCCATCTACTAGTAAAGCTGAGGCTTCCAGAAGAAAGATGAGCCTCAGGATCGGGAGAGATGAATAGGGCCCTTCACTCTTCAGCTAGAAACTGCTGTTGCCAGGACACTAAGTCACTTAATCACTTCGAAGATTGCTGTGTTACCATATATACCTCTGCTGTAGGCTAATTAATAAAAAAAAAAAAAAAACTTCCTGAAAGTACTGATTTGAAGTCATCTTTTACTATAATATCTTGCCTTTTTTGTTACAATTTAATACACTTAAGTAACTTAACCTAATTTGCTGAAGAATTTTCTTTCACAAGCATTTACCTTTAAACACTGAAGCACTTGTAAAGAGAGAATTACTAGAAATAACTCACTTCGATACAGGACTACGTAAGATGTTTATTTAGAATGTGGTTGACTCCTCTGATGACTACTGGTAACTGACCAGCTTCCCCGTGTTATAAATATGAGTTGTGACTACCCCGTCCTTTTTAAGATGATGTAGGCTAAGCTTATTATAACTACCACCTGCCTTTCTGGTTACTTTCATATTTAGGGAATACAGAACTATGTTCTGGGGGATTAGAAATTACCTAATATTATACTAAATGAAGTTTTCCCAATGCTCAAAATAATTCAGAATTTAATAAAATTAGTGTTGTCTTTAATTAGCAATTAAAAGTAGAATATTTCCTGCCTCCTGGATAAATGGATACCTGCAACCAACCATTCCTGAAGAAGGAGAACACTAACAGTTTTGAGTGACTCAATTCATGGATACAGTTATGCCTTTAAATGTCTTCCACTGTGAATAACAGTGCCTTTCAATAGGTGATCTTTGAGATCAAGGGTCATATTACTTGCTAACAAATTATTATTTGGGCCAGAAGTTCCTGAACATTTCTAACTGAACTTCCCAAATATCTCATGCCCCTAGTTTACTGAGCATTATTTATTATTTGATGTAGAAATTCCACATAATCACTTCATGCACATTATATCTCTGGATTTTGAAAATTTGCAATCTTATTAACAAAAGTTGAAGGTAAGACTTTAAGGCCTTAGCATCTAGCATTATTTAACTGCACATTTTACAAACCTGAAACCTGAAATATTGACATAATATTTTGAATATATTGGGCTAAATAATTAAATTATAAACAAAAGAACCAGGGACTTCATGTGAAACCTAATGTGACCAATGGCTACTTTTTGAAATGCACTAAATTCCAGAGATAATTACAGTATTTCTTGAGTACAGTGTTATGTTTGGTTATTATGGTCTTGATGGCTAAAAGTATGACAATTTTCCAGTTGCTCCCTTTACGCTTATCCACTCAATAAATAAGCTGTGATTGTCCAAAAAAGGAAAAAATAGTTCAGCCTAGCCCCAGTCCGATTACCAAGTAGAAATTAATAAAGACCCTAATTAATAAAGAATCAAAAGGTTAGGCTATTACATAGTCTTAGGTCAAACTGTTGACGCATGCTTTGATTGCCTACCCCTCAGGTTGCTTCCATTATGGGTGATCACCAAATGACCAGCCCTAACTCCCCCTCTCCCCAGGTGGAAGGGAGCACGTGATACCCACCCTCCTCGCTAGTTGGCAGGAGTCAAGGCATCAGTGATCGGAGGAGGTCTCTGCCCTGGGAGTCATTATACATGTTGTGGTCCTGCAAAGGGTCAGAATCAACAAAATACAGTTCCCCTGCGTGGACGTCAGAAAAGTTAGCCAGAAATTCATGGGGATTGAAGCCAACCCACACAGTGTACCGATAGTCTATCGTGCGTATGGAATAGCCCATGACTTTTATATCTTTTAAGCTCGGCTTGTCAGAATTCCACTGGGGAGAATCTGCAGGCCGGGGGTACTGGCTATAGGCAATAGACTCACGGGGATTACCATGAAAGTACGGGTCCTCTTCCAGGTCTTGGAATCGGAAATGCTTCACAAGGCTCTGGCCTTCTCGGCACCGCTCGACATGAAATGAGGGAATGGGACAGCGAGGTGGCACATGCAGTCCCGCAAGTCCCACGAGTGTGGGGGAGAGAGAGAGAAGTTCCACGAGGTCTGTGACTTGCCGGCCTGAAACGGGAAGCAATCCAGCTGAACAGACTACTTTACAGAAGCCTGCACAGCTCACAGGATGAAGAAGGGAGCATGTCTGGGCTCCACAGGTTGTCTTTTGTTCTCTTGCATTTATTTTGGGCCCACGAGTTTAGGAACAACGCCAACTTGGCACCTCATCCCACAAGAGGATGCAAAATGAAGGTGCCCACAGCCGGTTGGCACTTGTAAAAATCTGTGACTTTTGGAACCACCCGTGTAATCACTGATTCAGGCAAGGATCATCAACAGAAGCCCTAACCATTGGGTAAAAATCTGTTGGGGGACAGGATATTCGGAGTCTCAGTAGTACCACCCTGCAGATCACTCCCTCCTGGACATCAGCACATGCCCTTTAGACTGTGGCAGACTACAAACAACATCACGTTTACCATCTTGATGTTCTGTAGTGTCCCGTTCAGGGGCATTAAAAACATCCACCCTGTTGTGCAGCCGTCCCCACCATCCATATCCAGAACGCTTCTCACCTTCCTGAACAGTCATCTGTCCTCACTGAACACTCCCTTCCCATCTCCTCCCACCAGCCCCTGGCACCCACTATCCTACTTTCTTGTCTCTATGAACTGGACTCCTCGCGGGACCTCGTGTAAGTGCAATCACATGGTATTTGTCCCTTTAGGACTGCTTCCTTCAATGACCACAATGTCCTCGAGGTTCCCCCATGTTGTAGGTGTCAGAATGCCCTGCCTTTTTTAAGGCTGAGCAACATGCCACTACACGGAGAGACCACGTGTGGCTTCTCCATTCATCTGGCAATGGACACGGGTTGCTTCCACCTTCTGGCTATTGTGAAGGATGCTCTGAACATTCACGTACAAGTTTTTGCTTGAATACCTATGTTTAATTCTGTGGGATATCTACCTAGGAGTGGAACTGTGGAGTCACATGGTAACTCTACGTGTAACTTTGTGAGGAACCACTAAGCCATTTTCCACAGTGGCTGTGCCATTTTACCTCCCCACCAGCAATGTGAGGGTTCCACTTTCTCCACGCCATGCCAGTGCCGTAGGTTTCTATTTATTTTGAGAATGGGTATGAAACGACATCTCATTGTGGTTGATCCATCTTTAAAGTCTCAATCCTATACTTTATATTGATTCCTGTTAAAACTGATCTGGGCTTTGAGCCATCATTCTGGCCTTTCTGGATCTTTAAGAGTTAGCTTTATACAGCCCAATTTTATTTCCTACACATTTGGTAAGTAAAAGAAAAAGAAAAAAAGTAAAGCAGCTTAAAAAAGATACTTTCTACAATGGCAAGACCTGGCTGGCATGACTACCTTCATCAGGTGATCAAATCTGGCACCACTAACAACAGCGAAGGCCACCATGAAGTGCCCCCACTGTGACCCCACCTCACGTGCAGTGCACGTGTCAAAAATGTTTACCCTGAATCTAGTCATGAGGAAGCAATGAGATAAATCCAGACTGTGGGCTGTTGCAAAGACAGCTACCTGGAATGCTTGTAAAAAGATGAGGGCAAGGAGAAATGGGGGCCCAGATCACGTCAGGCCTTGTTGGCCATCATAAGGGCTTTCACTCAGTGAGACAGGAGCACAGAAGGCTCCAGAACAGGGCTGTGACACCCCCTGACTCGGGTTTTGACAGGATCACTTTGGCTACTGTGAGGAGGAAGAACTCCAACGGGCCAAGGGCACAAGCAGGACGACTTCAGGAAGCTGTTGCAGGAATCCAGCAGGACATGTGGCACTGTGATCCAAGGTGGCAGCATGAGGCGGTGAGAAGCAGTATGGCCAGACTGAATGGAGAGCGATAGGCTTGCGGACAGACTACATATCACATATGTAGGGAGGATGGGAGACAGGCAGGGGTCAGGAGGACTCCACAGTTTTTTGGCCTGAGTAAGCACGGCCATTCCCTGAGAGGGGAAAGACGGTCAAAAGAAAGGCTTACAGTGAAAGGCCAGAAGCCCAGCTTGGGCGTGTTAGACTGGCCAAGTGGAACAGGCTGTTGGAAATCCCAGTCCAAAGTTCAGAGAGGAGACAGAGGCTAGAGATAAAATTGGGGAATAAACTGGGAACAGTGCAGTTACATGAATTTACAACTTGCTGAACACCTCCCCAAAAAAGTTTCAAAAAACATTCTCAACCTGTCAGATTTCTCCAAGCAAACAGAGGGCTATAATCATGCCCTGATGGTTTAAGCTTTTTATCAATGACTTGAAAGAAGACAGAGTATGCAGCATACAAAAATCAAATGTAGAGAAAATAAAATCGGGCCATATGAAGCAAACTTGGAAACATCCAGAAAGGCCGGAATGATGGGCCAGAACAACAACAACAACAAATCAACAAAAATCAATATAAAGGACAAGATTTAGATGTTAAGTGGATTTAGATGGATTAAATGCAGAAGTCCAGAAAGGGGGCAACCTGGTTTTGCAGAGTTCATGGAAAAAGTACTCTAACTCATACACAACTCGTCTCTGTGCTGAGCAGATCAACTCAAGAAAGAACTGGCAAAGAACCTACACGGGTCGCCCCATGCGGCAGCAAAGGGTATCTTGTTCCAGGGACACTTCTGGAAATGTTTTCTTTAAACTGGAGCTTTGGGGAAAGCAGAGACCAGGATAACCATGGGTCTATCACTACTGTGAAGGAACTGCAGGCCTGGGGGTTTCCACCTAGAGAGGAGAGGTATCAGTGTCGTTTGCAAGGCCGGGACGGACTGACACGTGGAAGTCCAAGTAAACGTGCCCTTCACTGCTGGGGAGGGCAGGGCAGAAGCAGAGTCACCTGGCAGACTTTATAGGTCTAGTGGCTCACTAGACTGCTGAGCTGCCAATGTGGCAAATGCCTCCCTCACGAAGGGCTGCGTCCCTGCCCGAAGGGTGCGGGTAACGGAGTTCTGCTCATCTGTCGGGGGCAGGCTCCTGCCCTGGAGGAGTCTGCCGCCCCCTTCCTCTGAGCCTCGGAGCACACGGTCATCTCCACCACGACAGTCCTCCTCATCCTGGGGATGCTGCCTACTCCTTCGTCCCACCCCCTCTCCAGGCTCCTCGTGGACCGGGGCCGTACGTGTTGGCTCCGGCCCTGCCACTCCTCCCAGACCCAGAGGTACTCAGGAATGCCAACCCTGGACAGGAAGACAGGGCTGGGTAAGGCCCGGGCTATGAATCGGTGAGATGGTTTGCATATAAAGTAGAGGGAGTTTACTATCAAGCAATATCACTTCAGCATATTTTATACCTGGCTCCATCAATTCCAAGACAGAATCGAAAGGGTCGATGTAAGGGAAAAGCTTCTCGCCTGCCTCTGGAAGTGGAGCTGTCCTCCCGGGAACATAGAACATCAAGGGCACGCGAGTAGTGACGTCAAAATTGCTGTATTTGGCCCACTCTCCATGTTCACCTAGAGCCCACCCTGGTTCACAAAAAGCACAGAGTAAGAGAAAACAAATAATGACATCACAGCTCAGCTTGTTCATTTAAGATACCATTTCACTCCCTGCTGTAGAAACCAGAGGAAGCAAAAACTCATCACACAGAAGAAATTCCTCTGTAATTACCACAAACAAGGTGATCTTCCCTAAATACTGCTTTATTTGAAGTTAGACATTTGTCTTGAATGAGGAAACCTCTAAAAGGAAAAAAAACATACTAAATTCCCAAACAAAACTATCTTCTTTTAGCAAGCAACTAACACTTGCACCCAGCTTGGGCTCCGAGGGCCCAGCGCCCCCATCCCCCGCACCCTGCACGCAGGCCAGGCCTCCCCTCCTGAGAGGGGCTCGTCCTGACTGGGCGGGGATGCTGTCCTGTCCTGTGCTGCCCTCTCGGGACACAAGTCCCGTGGGTTCCACTTTCCACTTGAGGGGGTGCACCACCAAACCACGAACTGTGATGCTGCCACATCGCTCACCTTTTAAAAAGGCAGAGATATCTTGTTCAATTGTTAAAATAAAGCACAGACCAAAAAAATAGAACTTGATTGCAGACCCTTAACCTTCATGAAAAACACAACCCTCTTAACCCTGATTGAAAAGCTTCCTTGCAAAAGACAGCTTGACCACTCGAGCTGGAAATTTCTAATGCTGTTTCTAAGCACCCTTTTTGATATAAAAAAAAATATAAAAAACAGAGATTGCACCTTGAGTATTTCATGTTACAAAATAACCAAAGCCACATAAAGCTGCCATGTATGGATTCGAGAGGCTTTTGTGGTTTGGAGGCAGGGAATCTCAGGAGGGCCATTTGAGAAGAGCCATTTGTAATCAATGCAGCGGCCTTAGAGCAAAGAGAGCTTCTGAGTGGGCCTTGCCTTCTTCCCGGGCACAGCGGATTGTGTTAGCGCTGGGACAGGAAACTAAGCACTGACGAGAGGGGTCAGAAGTGGATGGCAAACCATTAGGGAGAGAGCGAAACATTATGACACCTCCCTATATAACAAAATAATGTGGGTCTTTACAAGGCTTAAGGTAAGCCCGAGAGAAATCACATGGAGAACTGTCCGTGACATTAAGTGGAAAAAGCAAACCAGGGAACAAAAGAGTTGATAAGCACAATCGATCCTGCCTCGTCCCATGACTATATATTACATACATCCCCACACCCGCACACACCACAGCCACCTGTCGCTGCACAACCAAAGGTCTGTCAGCACCAGGTCGGCCTGGGCAGGTGGGATAAGAGGGAAGGGCAGGGTGGTCTGGCCCTACATTGTATGCTCTCTATGCTTTTTTCTTTTTACAACGACTATACGTTGATATCGTCCCATTACATAGTTGACGATACTAAAGAACTGTTTTCTTATCTCTAAATATGATAATGGTAGTATGATTATATTTTAAAAGAGCTAAATTTTTTAGAGATACTGTTCAGAAACCTAAACCACCTGGGATTTGCTTCAGAATAATTTGGGGGGAGGGGAGGGGTGAGGATGAGCCAAACAAGACCACCGGGAGTGGGTAACTGGGGAGCACAGTGATGGGGACTGGGGGTTGTTGTTTATCCTCTATTCCTGGACATGTTAAAAATTTTCCAATTAAGAAGAATCTTTTTAAATAAATTGTTTCCATTTTTGGAAAAAGTGGGAAACTGCCTTAAAAGAGAGAAAGCATTGCAAGCCCCAGGCTCTTGGCAGAAAGAATATAGGGACTGGGGGTGGAGGAGTGAAGTCAGGTCCGAGGGCCTTGTTGGGCCGTGCCAGGATTGTTCCGGATCCTCCTAAGAAAAACTAAAAGTCCTCCAACCCTCTAGATTGGAAGCATGGGTTAAAAGGGCTCCCCATACAAATGGAGGGTTCCTGCTGAGTTCATCCAGAAAAAAAAGGTTCCACGAGGTCCCCACCCAAGCATCCAAGATGCTCCTTGGACCGAAAAGGGGCCCCACCTCTACGGAGAGAGGTCCCAGGACTAACAGGCCATCATAAAAGCACCTCAAGACCCCAGACTTGGGGCACTGCTGATTCCCAAAAGAGAACACGCCTGTGTTTAAGGCAATCTAGAAAAGCATGTTTTGCAGAGAAGTCCAGGTGCTCTGAGTGACTCCCCAGGGGACCGGAAAATGCTTACCATGATCGGAGACAAATGCAATGATGGTGCTGTTAGCCAGCTGGAGATCATCCAAAGCATTCAGAAGGCGGCCAACCTGCGCGTCCAAGTACGAAACGGAGGCAAAGTAGCTCTGGCGGATTTTCCGCTGCACGTTAAAGGAGGAGAGTGAGTGCCACTTTAACCGTGTGCACAGAGCCGTGTCACCTCTGCTGATGCCCTTGACTCGCTCAGCCAAAACATAAAGCACATTTCCCCCCCATCTGTGTCCCTGGGCCCACATGCTCCTGGCGAAATCCAGGGTCCACAGCAGATCCAAAAGGAAGATTCTTTTCTAAGCAAATCAGATTTCACTTTAGGGCACAGGTCACAGCGGACGGATGTGCCACTTACTGTCCCTTTCTGTCTCCTTCACCTATTCTTATGGGTCCCAGGAGGTGACCATGTAAACTAAAACGCACCCCTCCCCCCCAGTTACTCCAAACTCTGCTGAGGGTGGCACCAAAGACCCAACGAAGTTCTATTCCTTCCCCAAGGACCAGAAACCGGGGGGCTTAGAACAAGAGACAGCTACTGAGATGCAGGGGTGGGCAGAGCCACGCTCTCCCCCAGGGCTCTGATGGAGGGGCTCGTCTCGTGCAGCTGCTGCTGGTGGCTGGCAGCCTTGGTGTTCCTGGGCTTGTGGCCGCATCACCCCAGTCTCTCCCTCCATCCCCACATGGCCTTCTTCCCGGGTGTGTCTCTCTCCTCTTCTTATGGGGACACCCGTCATACTAACTCGAGTATGACCTCATCTTAACTAATGACATCTGCAAATGACCCTAGTTCCAAGCAAGGCCCCATTCTGAGGGGGTCAGGACTTTAAGTTTTCGAGGAACACAACTGAGCCCATAACAATGGCCATGGCTGGGTCTTTCCTCTGACTACCTTTTAACCCAGCAGGACGGCAACTGCTTGTCCTCACAGACTGTGGCTTGCATGTGAGGCTCATGTCTAACAACCTCCCAGCAGGCAGAAGAGCAATGGAGGGACCCAGGCTGGAGGCCAAGGGAGGCACTGAGGCGATTCAAGGTGAGTTGATGCGATCTGGGCTTCACGTGCGTGAGTCTGACAACAGCCCAGAGCACCTGTCAGGGGATGAATGGCGCTAGATCAGTGCTGGGCCCGTAGGAGGAGCTTGACAGACACTTGTTGAATGAACAAATCGAACCCAGACCGACTGCAGTGGTCATGAAAGACGTGACAGAGCAAGAGGGCAGTACGGATCTGAAGGGAATGCAGGGAGATCCAGTAGGAGTGCGGGCAGTGGAGGAAGCCAGCGGGGAAGGAGATGAGGATTCCCAGGCTGACTCCAGGTTTCTTGTTCAGCTGGTGGCACCATTCAATGGCATGGGGAGCACAAGAAGAGGAGGAGGGGGAGGAAGGAGAAGAGGAAGAACAGGAGTGGTGGCGTGGCCCCATGGGTCCTAGGAAGCAGAGGTCTCCACAGGCAATTGCGTGGCAATGACCCTCACAGGCAAGTGGACAGACATGTCTGAAATCAGGAGCAAGACTGGGATAGGAGGAGAGAAGGGGCAGGAAGGTTCCAGTGGGGGCCCTGGGGCTGACCCAGTGGAGCAGCACCTCCTAAGCAGCAGACACAGAAAGAGGAAGGGGGCAGAGAGGGCCCAGGAGGACCGGTGAGGGGGCCAAGGAGGAGTGGCACCAGCCAACAGTGAGAAAGCAGCAAGGACTTTGGGAAGGTTAGGTCCCACAAGGATGAATTTTATTCGCCAAGGTCAGTGCCGACCTAGGTAAGAGCGCTGAGTGGGCTGGGGAGGCAGGAGGCTGCGCAGAAGCGAATGAAGAACGAACGGACACTAAGGCCACATTTCCCTCCTTCTCCCTTGAAGGGCAGGTGAGGGCATGGTGTCATCTGCTGAGAGATGGTGAAGAGGGGTGTAAAGGACAGGAGGTGTGCAGCCGCACGGGGCAAGAGAGTCCTGAGCAGAGAGCCCTCGTGGGTGGGCTGCTGGGGCTGGAGGCTGGGCCTGTGTGTCTCCACCTCAGGGCTGCACGGATTCAGTCCAGCAGTCTCAGGACCTTGGGCTTAAGAGCAGAGTGGTGGCTGGACCGTCCTGTGATCGGGGCACAAGTATTTCGAGGGGCTGGCGAGAACAGTAAGCCACCTGCCCAGGAGCGAAGCCCAGGGGGAGAGGAGAAGTCCCCACTCACAATCGCCAGGAGGCGTGTGGGGAACGAGTATGTGGAGTGAAAGAGCTGTGAGAAGAGACTGTGGTCAGGGTGGTGACTGAGGAGGAGCCGGCCTAGGAGGTGACACACCCCCGAGGGTGGGCCCTGAGGTCCCTCCCTCCCGTGGAGCAGAGCGAGAGGCCTGGAGGCTGAAGAGGGCAGAACTGAGAGGCTCAAGAGTGCAGGGAGATGCGGCCTGGGCGCAGACACCCAAAGCTGCCAGAGAGCAGTGAGCAGGGCCCAAGTTAAGGAGAATGTGGGGCAGGGAGCAGCACGCAAGCACACCAGGGAGGTCCTCTGGGCGGCGACAGCACCAGTGGGCGGGGGGGTGGGGAGAGGGCATCTGAAGGAGCCCTCACATGCGGCTGGCACCATCCTAGATGTTTTCTCAGGTTCGCTGTGCTCCCTGCTGGAAACCTTTCTCCACCTCGTTTCCGTTTTACAGATAAGGAAACAGGCTCAGAGAGGTAAAGGGACTTGCCAGGGGCTGCGCAGCTGGTATGGGGGAGAACGGGAATTCGAACCCAGGCTGTTAAGAACTGACAAGACAAAGCACGAGGCTCTGGCATTCCGTGTCTCCAGTGGGGAATTTGGACTCCCCATGGCACTAACTCTGTGATCTGGGGCAAGTCACCACACCGCCCTGCCTGTAGTTTCCCCACCTGGACAACAGGGAGGGCATGTACCCCAGTTGGTTTCCATGGGGACCAGAGGAGATGACACACAGAAAACACTAAGCACCCTCCTTGGGACACAGTCCATTTTAAAGGGACATTTTAAGTGACCGGCACTAACAAGGCATCCGGGTGCAGGCTCGGAGATGCCATTCGAACAACCCTGCTCTCAGAACCCCTGTGACGGGAAGTCAGGGACAGAGCCACGTGATGAAGCCGCTCCCTTCCCAACTCTCACCACTGCCAGGTGAACCTCAGGAGTCCCACGGACACGAGGGGCGCACACCCCTCACCACCCAAACCCTCACTGTCCAAACAGCTCTGACTAGCAAGAGACACCTGGATATTTTGTTTTGTTCTGAACTATACCCTATGGCAGTATTTGCAGGCTTCTGCGTGCATCAAAATTGCCAGGGGTGCTTTTGCAAATGCCAGTTCTCAGGCCCCTCCTCCAGCTCCCAATCCCCCAAGTCTGAGTTGGGCCAGGATGCTGCACTTCCAACAAGCCCTCATGGGGATTCTGATGCAGGTGGTCCAGGAAGCACCCTTTAAAACCATTGCCCTCTACCTTTCACTGCAGGCTGCCTGTGGAATATTCCAGAAAGAGCACTGGTCAGCATGTTTTCTGCACTCCAGGGAGAGGGTGACTGATGAGTCAGCTGAGGAGTCTAACTCTGTGGCTACTCCGCCTCCACACAATGGCAAAGGGACATCAGATGTTGCAGCTGGATGGCACTGGCCACGTCGGCGCCCTGGCTCCCTCTGCATCAAGGCCCTACTCAGCGCACCACCAGCCGAGAGTGACAGGTGCCTGCGTAGGCCTTCCCACAGAGGGGCCGTGCAAGTGCCAGCAAACTGAACATTCGGGTAGCCACCCGCCACTCTACAGCTGATGAACTGTCACATGAATTAAACAGCATCCCCCATGAGTCAGTGAATGGGTCATCCAGACCTCCTCCCTACCCCAGTGCCAACATCCAGTCAATCACCACATCTCCAGATGCCCTCCCCCCACCGCTTCTTTGCAAGTGGAGACACGGCTTGGGAGACGATAACCACCCAGCACTTCCCATATCCTAAATTCCTTCAGACCACCCCCAGCCCCAGCGCCTCAGAAGACACCTAGCACAGAGAAGATTCTGAGTAAGACACGATGGGTGGGGTGCTGTCACCGATGACATCATGTCATACATAAGAGCCCAGTAATTCCCCCAAATATGTCCCTGGTACCTGAAAATCCACAGGAATTGGGCCATAGGGCACACTGAGGTTCAAGGCCTGGACGTCCTCCCGCTTCCTGATGTCCATCCAGGGGTTGTAGGCCACGGGAGGGAGGCCAGCAGGGACCTGGGGGTCAGGAGCCAGGGTGATGTTCTCCAAGGGATACAGCTTCTGAAACTCCTTGGGGGAAAAGCACACAAAGACACCAGGTTGTCATTCTTTCAGCAAAGGCACAAGGCTGGGAATCTCCGGGTCTTTCTATTGCCTTTTCTCTAAGCCCAGGATGTGTTTACACGGTGACTCACTGACACTCCCCAGGTAGCTTCCCCTACCTGAAGGTCAGGCCTAAGGTCACTGTCACAAGATGCCCATGGTAATGAAATCATGCCACTTGTTTCCTATAAACCAAGCAGCAACAGCTCTTTTTTCATACAAATCAACGTCATCCTATTTCTGTCCCCACTTCCTACTTCCCCTCCAGCTGGAAAAGGGGTAGGGGCTATTTCCAGTTCCCAAAACCTCCCTCAGGTTTGGCAACTCCTCAGGAGTGCTCACAAAACTTAGAACAGTCCTACCTGCGGCTGCCAAACACAATCAGCAAAGGGCAAAGCCACGTGAGTGAAGCCCAGGGAAAACCAGGCACAAGCTTCCAGAATCCTCTCCCAGTGAAGTCATACAGGATGTGCTTAATTCCCCCAGCAATGAGTTGTGTAACAACGTGTGTGAGATGCTGTTGCCATGGAAGCTCATTAGAGCCTCAGCACGCGGGCTGTTTACTGGGGCTGCCCACCCAGGCCCCCTCTGCCTGCACATATCGACGCCACAGACTTTAGGCGGGAGAGCAGGGGTATGCGTAAACAGTGTGGGCACAGGGAGCCACTCCTCGCTTGGGGAGCGGTGCGAACTCTCCCAGGGTCCAGGTTCCCAGAGCCCGGCCAAAGGCCAGCCTTGCAAGCAGGCCTTGCTAAGGAGAGCAGCTAGGCCGGCTAGGTGAGCTCCTGTCTGCACAAGAGGCAGAAGTGAGTCTCCCTCCGTCAAAGGGGGACAGATCCCGCTAGGAAGGTGAGATCCCCTGGGCCAATCGAAGCATCAAAGAGCACACCTTTGGCTCTCCACTCCCAACACAAATGAGGGGCATTCTTTACAAAGTCAAAAGAATGCGCTGCTCAGGCCCAGGGAAGACACAACAGGGAAAAACTGAAAAAGATTTTTAAAAAGAAGAGATTATACGCTCTAAATGATGGACAGGCGAGCACAGCACTCAGGTTGCAACGAGCAATGCAGCACCCTGTGTGGAAGGGGTCTCACGTGCCAGGCTCAGGGGGAATGCCAATTACTGAAGAGGGCTTCACGGCCCTTGGAATTGTGCCCCAAGGACTGTCCCTTACCACGGGCATCAGCGGCCAGCTCTGACTTCTCCATGTTGATGTTACCGTCCAACCCAACACGTGCTCCCCGAGTTCAAGGAAAAGAAATAAAACCCTCCAGTGGAGAGGGAGGAAGCCGAGCATTCCCAACAAGATTCTTACATGCCCTAAGCCTACTTCTTAGCCTTGACCTCTGAATCCCATCTTCACGCCACTAAGTACGATAGCACCATCAGGCACCCCTGGTGACCAGGGATGGCAGGACATGGCCCCACTACACCAACCCTTCCTTCAGCAAATGACACAGCTGTCACAGAGGTGTGGGGTCAGCTGTCAGGCAGCTCTTCACCTTGGGGTATCTGAAAGGGATGTGCGGCTTATGATACCCAACAGCCAGGAAGAAAGGGCGGGCCGATGTTTTCGTCTTTTCCAACAAGCGGATGGCTTGCTCAGTGCTCTGTTTGTCAGGCAAGGTGCCCTCTGGCACATCCGCCACATCCACAGGGCAAAGCAGGTTGGCATGGAGTTCTCCATCCGGCCCCCTACATGTCTTTCAAGACAAAACATATCAAGTCAGCTCTTTAAATGCAAGAAAGAGAAGTCACGAAGGTTGGTGTGCACACACAATGGATTTAGCATTCACAGCAGCTGCCCTCTAAGTCCGCCTCATGTACCCTGGCCGGGCACACACGAAGGAGAACTGAAACAGAGAAGCATCTCCTCTTCTCCAGGCAGAGGCCAGAAATCCCCAGCACTTAGCTTCTTGCTGTTAATCTTCTGTCTCCAGGTCATAATTAATTAAAGGAAACCCATGGAAACTAATGATCAAAACAAATCTGTCTCCAGCTCAATAATTTAAAAAAAAGCCAATTAAAAAATGGGCAAAGGACTTGAATAGATGTCTCTCCAGACAAGACAGATAAATGGCCAATAAGCACATGTAAAGATGTTCATGTCATTATTCATCATAGAAATGTCAGTCAAAACCACAGTGAGCTACCGCCCCACACGTGCTAGGATGGCTAGAAATTTTAGAACTGGACAATGACAAGTGCTGGCGAGGATGGGAAGAAACTGGCACCCTCATCCATAGCCACTGGGGGTGTGAAACAGGGCAGCTGCTGTGGAAAAACACGCCGGCGGTTCCTCAAACAGTTAAACAGAGCGTCATTACATAACCCAGCAATTCCACACCTAGGGAGACACCAAGAAAAATGAAAACCTAAGTCCACACAAATACCTGACCTAGCAATTCTACCCAAGAGAACAGAAAACTTAAGCCACACAAAAATGTGTCCGTGAATGTTTGTAGCAGTATTGTTAGCAGTAGCCACAGAGTGGAACCAACCCAAATGTCCACCAACTGGTGAATGGATAAATAACATGTGTTCTACCCACACAATAGAATACTATTTGGCTATAAAAAGTAACGAAGTTTTGGGGCACCTGGCTGGCTTGGTCGGTAGAGCATGCAACTCTTGATTTCAAGGTTGGGTTTTTTGTTTTTTTTTTAAAGATTTTTTATTTATTTATTTGACAGAGAGAGACACAGCGAGAGAGGGAACACAAGCAGGGGGAGTGGGAGAGGGAGAAGCAGGCTTCCCACTGAGCAGGGAGCCCGATGTGGGGCTCGATCCCAGGACTCCGGGATCATGACCTGAGCCGAAGGCAGACGCTTAATGACTGAGCCACCCAGGCGCCCAAGGTTGGGGGTTTGAGCCCCACTTTGGGTGTAGAGATTACTTAATAAAATCTTTAAAAAGAAAGTAATGAAGTTCTGGGGTGCCTGGGTGGCTCAGTTGGTGAAGCGTCTGCCTTCGGCTCAAATCATGATCCTGGGGTCCTGGGATGGAGCCCCACATCGGGCTCCCCTGCTTCTCCCTCTCCCTCTGCCTGCCACTTCCCCCTACTTGTGCTCTCTCTCTCTCTCTCTCTCTGTCAAATAAATAAATAAAATCTTTAAAAAAAAGATCGTAACACCCGTCTCTGTCAAGTCATGATCACAGACAAAACCCACAAACTTCACTGTATAACCAGCTTGAAAGAACGTGAGGTATACGCAACAATTAAGCTTAATCCCGCTACACAGGGAAAAAGCAGTTCCTCTTCAGAACAGTACCCCTTTCACATCCTTACCTTGGTGTTTTCATACTTTTCAGAGGAGGGATGATAAGGTGGAATAGACCAACTATACGGAGAATCATCACTATAATTGGAAGATATTCCTTAAGGGGGGGAAAAAGAAAGTCATTAAATAAAACCTGAAGGGTCCTTCAATGCCCTCCCCACTCCAAATCAAAACTTTGTGAACAGCTATAGAAGTATCATCTCCCTTCTTTGGGACTTTTTCCTCATCTATAAAATCAAGAGCTTAGGCAGATGATGAGAAGTCCCCATTAAAGCCAACTCTCTAGGTTTCTATTTGAGTACTAGGCATCTGACCTCCCGGTCCCTTAAGCCCTGGCAATTCATGCTAGGCTCTGAGGAAGAAACCCAAAAGGGTAGGATCGGCCAGCCTGCTACAGCAACGCGGCCCTACAGAGCCCTTGCTGGAGCCTCTCCCAGACCCTACAAAGAGGCAGCAGTACCACCATGCGCCAGGTGCAGAAGGGGAGGCTCAGGGAAGGCCAGTGCCTAGACTGATACCAACCACAAATTAGATAAGCGAGCTGGGACTCAAACCCAGGCCTTAGGACCCCAGGTTCAGTGCTCATTCATGAAGCAGAAACCCGGCCCTAAGTGCAGCAGTTTGTAGTCCATTTGGGAAGAGAAAAGAACAGTGAAACTACAGAAGGCTGGCCAGCCATCTAGAGAGCAGAAGTGCCGTGTAAGTGGGGGGGCCACAGAGGTGATGGGTCAGCGAGGGCTGTGAGGAGTCGGTGAGGCTTGTGTGGGATCTGAAGGGAAGCGTCGCCTAGGGGGATGAGACAGGAGGAGCCGAGACGGTAGTGTAGGTAGAAAGAACCACAGGAGAAAGCGTCACCAGCATAGTGACCGTCAGGCTCCAACAGGCAGCACCAGGCAAGGTGGGGCTGGAGGGACAGGGGGCGGTGGGTGCAGGGCTTATCAACACAGCAAGCACAGTGGAAAGAGCAGCGCGGGCCAACAGAACTGGGTTCAAATCTCAGCACCGCCCCGTATTACCCGCGCAACCTTGCACAAGCTCCTTGACTTCCGTAAGCCTCAAGTTCCTCCTCAAGCAATGATGCTGATGCTAAAACCTCCCCCAGCCTGCTGCTGAGGAGAGGACTGCGGGAGCGGCCAGCACAGGAACTGGCACGTCCCTGGCAGTCGATCAATGGTAGCTGCTGTCTTCCTTGAACAGGTCCCTGCCTCGCAGGCAAGGTCGTGAGAACAGAGACCCAGCTGAAAAACATGTTTCCACAAGGACTGCAGCCTAAGCTCTCGTTCTCTGGGTAAGACGTGCTGCTTACAGCCTGACTCCACAATCTAATAATCAACACCACTCGGGCCTTCCTTAGCCTCCCTTCCTGAAGCACGGCCTTCCCTCTGCCCTACTTCCTCTTCTCCCCAAACGTGTCTCTCCCCTCCTGCTGTGCTCAGTCAGGCAAAGGCTGTCAGGGTGTAAGCGCCAACTGCGGAAAGTTCTGATGGTGGGCTTTTGGCGACACATGATTCCTGACAGAAACACTTTCCAAAACTGGGCCCCACTTAGCCCAGCCAAATGCTGTCCTCAACCTGGACTGGCCAGCTGGGTTCCAGAAGGCTGCTGAGCCTGCTGATATCACCAGTGAGCAAAGGCAAAGCTACTGAAAACGTTCAAGTCATCGTCCTTAGCAATAAGCACTACTGTCGTATAAAGTGGGCTTTCAACCCACTTTCACACCCTTGAACTACCGGAACTGGGACGCTACCCTGGGAGGTAATCCAAGCAGCTATGACTCATTTGCCAGGGAAGGAATCTGAGGCTGAGAGAGGAAGAACGATTTGCCCAAGGTGAACTGCACAGCTAAGAAGTGGCAGAGCTGGGACTGGAACCCGAGAGCCTGAATCCCTGGTACCACTGTCCATCGGTTCCCTCTACAGAGACATTCATCCCAGCAGTACGTGTGACAGTGGAGACCTGAAATCAACTTGAGACTAAAGTACAGTGGATTTGTATGTGAGACGACTGTGCTGTTGTTAAAAAGTGACATGCATGAAGGGCAGCCATATGGCGAAAAGTTTGTTTAAAACGTTCACAACGTAAAACTGTATACACAGGAAAATCTCAAATCAGAAAAAGAATACGCCTGGAATGAGGGAACATCAAACTTCAGCCCTCCTCAGTGTGGTGCAATTACAAGTAATTCATATCCTTTAGTTTATACTTTCCTTTTTTTACCCCCAACTTTTTGTCAAATAACCATGCATTACTTCAATAGGTTTTTAAAAAGTTTTATTAAAGTTTGTGTTTCAGCACTCTCATTTTGGCATTAAAAAGAGCCAGTTTATCAGGCCGTGTTGGAAGTCAGCACTGGTGGCCCCTGGCACCCTTCAGGCCTTGGGCACCAGCTTACACTCCTCTTGCTGACCTAACTCACAGAGGATGGGCAGCCGTGCCCAAGTGCGGGCCTCTTCACTGGCAAATCCTCATAGCCACCCTGCTCTCCCTTTACTGACAGGGATCCCGGGGCACAGAGGGTCAGTCAGGTGCAGAGCTGGACTCGCACCCAACACTGCCACCTCCCCCAGCCAGTGCCCTTCCTTCCGGCTGAGAAGCCAAAGGAACCAAACAGCACCACGACTAGTTGCCGAAAGAAAAAAGTCCTACTACCCTTTTTCACTTTCGGTGAGAACATGAAGCTAAGGTGAGAAGTAGTATTTTGTACAAAGACAGCAGTGACTAAGGAGGTGTCCACCCAGCCCAAACAGGCCTCTGCAAACACAGCCCCAGCCCCCAGAGGGGGATTCCAGCCCTTGGGCACAAAACAGAAAAGAACCCAGATTTTGGACAGCAAACAGTACCAGGGTGAAAGACTTTTCCAACCGACATGGTCACGTAGCCATTCTCCTTGAAGTACTGGGGGATGGTAGAGAAGTTTCCAGCATGTACCCTCCAGTAGGAATTGAAGTCATACAGGCGGGTGGTGTCTGGTCTCCTCCCAGTGAGGAAGGACACACGGCTCGGGGCACACACTGCTTGCTGTTAGGGAGCAGAAGCAGAGGGAAATGTCCTCAGAGGCAAACAGAGTCTGGATGCTAAAAGGTAACCAGGCAACCTCAAGAGTCCTCAGCAAAACAGCTTGGCAGCTGAGTCATGCAGATCAAAGCCAACCAGTGGGACAAGGGCCTCACTCAGACACCAGGAATAAGTCTTCCCACAAAGAGGCAGGAAAAGACTCAGCCCCTCAAACAAGCAGATGTTTGTGTCCTGTGTGATGGTGTCCCACAGGTGAACTGAAGCAAGGGTCTTAAAGGCTGCCCCGTGAGGGCAAGCTGCATGGTGCTTGCCCAAGGTCAGTCAGCAGACCTGAGAGTGCCATTCTGCAACACCCCTTCCTTCTCAGCACCAGGCAATCCCCTTTGGGGAAGAAAGCTGGGCAGGACCATCCTGAGCATGTTAGGGTCAAGGGACAACCTCTGCCCAAGCTTGAAGGCACAAGCTTCCTTGCCGGTACACAACCAGGTTTTCTCTACCACCATTTTCCAGAGATGTCTGGCCCAATCGGTGCCATCTAACCGTAGCTGAAAGGACCCCATCCCCTAACCCACTGCACAAAGCACACACCCACACCTAGAGGTCCCCAGACATACCTGGGCAAAGGCATTCTGGAAGAGGAGGCTGTGGGATGCCAGCTGGTCGATGTTTGGGGACCTTACGAGCTTGTCCCCGTAACAGCCCAGGGAAGGGCGCAGGTCATCCACGATGATTAGAAGGACATTCAGAGGAGCTGTATGGGAGGGAGGAGCTTCAGTGAGATCACCTGCACTGACAATGAACCCCCAGCCATGGTTGGTGCTAGGGTACTGAGTGGCCCTAGGCTGGCCCCTGCACCCTGGACAGCCCCGCCAACCAAGCCAGGGAGGGGGAGACTAGGGTTGTGCCTCAGGGAGGGTGGGAGTGGGTGCACAGAAGCTCCAGTCCCGGGTGGCAGAATTAGGCTCTGAGCATGGCCTCAAGCCTGGATGAGGGAGGGAGGGAAGGATAGAGGAAAGGAAAGAAGAATTTAGGGAGGGAGAGAAGGATAGGGGGAAGAAAAGATCGTGGGAGGGAGGAAAGGAAGGATGGATGTTATACGGAATAGTAGATGGGACAGAGACAGGAAGTTAAGGATGGACGTAGGCAGAGGAGGAGGTAGGGAGACCGCAATCTGAGCGAGGGCTAGGGCTGCACCTATGGTCCAGTTGCCAGGCGCCGCAGACTCAAGGGAGGCGCAGACCGAGGCCAGGACTAAGCCAAGCCAAAGCAGGCACCAGCCGGCCAGCAGCATTTCTGCCCCGGCGCGGTCACTCCGGGGCGACGGTGACAGGCTGCGGCGGACGGGCCGGACGCGGGCCCCACGTCGCCGACGCCGTCTGCGCGAAGCGGCCGCCGCCGGCCCCACAGGCCCGGGCACCGGGGCCCGAATGCTAGTGCGCCTGCGTGCCTCATACCCGCCCCGCCCCCTCGGGGGGCGGGGCCTGCTGGCCCGCGAGGCCCCTGCGCGTGATCCCGGCCACAGAGGGCGGGGCCGGGGTTCGAGCGCCGAGCCTGGAGCTCGGACCCGGCACCGCCCAGCTGAGCCGTCCGCCTCGCAGGCCCGCCAGCCCGCCGGCAACTACCGCCTTGGGGAGCTGCCCTGAGAATCTTTCCGGGTGTTTCCAAAGATTTGCGATGCAACCACTGTCCTTAACCAGCAGTTTTCTGCCTCTTTGCCTTTGCTTGTGTTATGCTTTCCACCTGGAAGCCCTTCCCTTCACCGTAAATGTCACACTTCCTCGCAGACCAGCCCAAATGCCATTCTCTCCTCCATCTAAAAGGAACCCCCTTTTTTTGAAGATTTTTTTTCATTTATTTGACAGAGAGGGGGGGAGGGAACACAAGCAGGGGGAGTGGGAGAGGGAGAAGCAAGCTCCCCGCTGAGCAAGGAGCCTGATGTGGGGCTCCATCCCAGGACCCTGGGACCATGACCTGAGCGAAGGCAGACATTTAAACGACTGAGCCACCCAGGCACCCCGAAAAGGACCCCCTTTTAATGCATTTGTTCAACAAGTACTTATTAAGTACTGCAGATACGTATACCAAGCTCTGCTGGTGGCTCAGGAATTCTAAGTCCCTGCCCTGGTGGAACTTGCCGACAATAAATAACTAAATAAAAAACGGCAGTGGGCATGCCCAGTCTGGACAAAAATAAGGCAAGGAGGAGTTGCTTGTTATTGTCTGTAGGGTGGCCAGGCAAAGCCTCATTAGTAAAGTGACATTTGAACAGAAACTTGAAGGAGGTAAGGGAGCAAGCCACACGGATGTCTGCAAGAAGGGTGCTCCAGGCAGAGCGAGCAGCCATTGTGGAGAGCCCATGTGATGGTGTTAGGGGACAGCACAGAGGCTGGGGTGGTTGGCAGTGAACTGGAGATGGGGAAGGCATAGGAGATGGGAGGAGTGAGGGTCCTAACTCCTTCCATGGCAAGAAACCTAAATTCACCGTCTGCCTGGGACTGAAGGTTGAGAAGGACATCACAGTCCCTCTCTTCCCGTCTCTGACTCACCCCCCACCTCCCAGTGAAATTACCTAACACAATGCCAGGAAGATTGCAGATCTCTCTCTCTCTCTCTCTCTTTTTGCATACAGGAATGCATAAATACTAGTATTGTTATTGGGGGCTTCCTATAACCCAGGCAACATGCTTGTTTTCTTCTCACAGCAACACTGTGAGCTAGATGCTACTACTATCATTCCTATTTTGTAGCTCCAGAAATTAAAACTCAAAGAGGCTACATCACTTAACGAAGCACACACAGGCAGGAGGTGGAGGAGCAGGGCGGTTCTCCATGAGAGGCCTGCTTCCTCAGGAGGGAACCAGAGCCCGGTCATCCCAGGCAGCCTGCTGCCAATTGCTGCCCCACCTGCTTTGCTCTTTCCTCAGGGACCCGCGTGGGCGGCTGTTCACACCAGAGCCTGGAAGCCACGCTGCAGCGTCTGCCTGCACTCCCCACACCAGAGCATGCCGAGTCCCTCAGGGTAGGCCAGCTCCAGCCAAGGACCCAAGTTGTCAAGCCTCAGGTGGCACCTCAGCTGCCCCTCCTCATCCTGACACTTCCCTTGTATCAGTGGCTGCTCAGGGTCTTACCCTTTCCCTCTCAAAAGTATGGCCTTAATGTTTCAGGAAACTCTGAGCCTGGTGTCAACAAAGACTCCGGTGGATGTTTAGAAAATTTCTCTTACCCTTATTTCCTTTCCTTGGCATCTGCAATACTTTGTCATAGCAACAGATGTCTCCCGTGAGCTTGTGAACTGAGGACCTTTTAATATCATCCTTGTCTTTATTGAAAAGCCATTAATAAATAATTATTCACTAAGCCCCAGGGTTAACCAAAGAAGGGAATGAGGCAAGTCACACACAGTTCCTGCCTCCAAAAAACATCTGTTCTTTTGTGGACTCCTTTCAAGTTGGCAAACATTTCCTGAGCCACCCCATCCAGGCCCGTGGGCATGGGGCGGGGATGTATGAGGAAGAAGGAGGCAGACTGGCCCTCACCTGCTCCCCACCCTCCACCCCCCGGGAGTGCACAATCTGTGGGGAGGAGGACAGCAGCATAACCAGATCGCTGTCATACAGGTGGACTTCCGATTTGTCAGAAAGAAAAGTTTCTCCAGAGGAAGCAGTTGGATGTGAAGACAAGTTCATGCACTCCAACATTGATTCAAGCGCCCTCTGACATACTGTTGAGTTGTTGGAGTACATCAAGCTGGAAAGCCTGTTCTGTTGAACAGCTGGGCCTCTACTGGCAGATATGAGGGACCAGATATGGGGATATATGATGCATTTGAGATGGAGGCTCATCTGGATCTTTCTGGGAGAGTTTAGATTTGAATAAGGGTGAACAGCTAGCATTCATGGGCAGCTGTGGTGGACATACCTGAAAGTAACCCCCAAGGAGTCACACCCTTGTATAATCCCCTCCCTTTGGGTGTGGGTAGAACCTGAGCTTCTAACCAATAGAATATGGCAAAGGTGAGACAGTATTTCACATCTGTGACTACATTTTGATGTACGTATAAGTCCATCTTGCTAGCACATACGAGACTTCTCCTGCTGGTCTTGGAAAAGCCATATTGTAACTGCCCCTGGAGAGGGCCACACGGCAGGGAACTTTGGAGGGTCTTTATGACTGGAGGGTGGCCTCCAGCCAACAGCCAGTAGGAAGCTGAGAACTTGGTCCTAGAACCACAAAGAAATGGATTCGGCCAACAACCGCATGAGCTTGACAGAGGACTCTGGACTCCAGAAGGGAATGCAGCCAGGGTATGTGACGCTACCCAATTCTGGGCAGAATGGATGGCCTCTCTGTCCTCAATCTAGCTATGGCCATAATCAAAGAAAAGACTGAGGGAAAAGGGGATGTCTTCCATGTTTCAACAAAGCCCAGGAGGCCACAGACACAGCTGAGATTGAACTTGCAGGGCAACTGGAGAGGCTTGGAGGAGGAAATGCTGAAGTAGAGGGACATACGATGCAGAAGACCTGAAAGCGAAAGCTGAAGACTCACTCTGTTGGCCACGAAGTCCCATGTAAGGAAAAAAAAAAGCAGATTTTTTTTTTCCCAAGTAGTTACTTATCCCAACAGACCAAAATATGAAACACCCTCCTAAATATCAAGGCCATCCACATGGTAGCTTCAACTCACTGAGAAGTTTTTAAGGGAGCAGATTGGTTTCCCTAAAAATGAAAATATCTTGTCTCCCATGTCTCCAGATTGGCACCACTTTGTAACTCTGTGCCTACATGAGATTTAATAGGGGCATCCAAAGAAAACAGCCCCAGTCTTTCTATACCGAATATGTACAAGCAAGTAGTAAATACGTTTCTGGAATATTAAAGAAATAATTATTGGTTCCACCCTCCAGTTCGAGTTAGTGAACCAGACATAGGCATTTATTGTCTTGTATGGTCTGCGTTCCTCAGAAAGCTGACTAACATACAGTTAAGTGTGCGGGATGTCTGTCGGCAAGTGCCTTTGGGAGAAATCCGTGTAGAAAGGATGAGAAGGGAGCAAGAGTGGGAAGAAGCGGCAGTTGAGCTGTGATACGGGCCCTGGCTAACCCCGTGGGCCAGTCTAGAACTAGAGCAGCCCTTCAGAGTCGTCTCAAGTTAGGCCAATATGGCCAGATATTTATACATCACCTTCATAAGTCATTGGACGCAGCTACCCTGGGAGGGGTCCAAGCTTGGGCAAGGTGGCTCTCTGCAGCTGCGGCAAGCCCTAAAGGGGTGGACAGCCTTGAAGGAGGTGCCCTCTCAGCAACTGGAGCAAGAAGGCCTTCGCCGGAAGGGGGTTTAGGTGGCACATCCCTCTGCCCACCACACCTCTTCCTCCTTTTAAAATAATCATGAAGGAACAAAAACAGTATAACCTGACAGCAAGAAAGAATGGGAAAAGATGCTCAAGTTCATCAGTTCTTAGGGAAATGTAAATCAAAACCACAAAGAAGTAGCACTTCATACCCACTAGGATGACTGTTATCAAAAACTCTTACAATAACAAGTGCTGGTGAGGATGTGGAGAAAAACCGAACTCTCATACATTTGCTGGTGGGAATGTAAAATGACTCAGCTGTGGCAGAAATAGTTTTGCAGTTCCACAAGAAGTTAAACATAGAATTATCATAGGCTCAGCAGTTCTGCGCTTAGATATATACCCAAAGGGTTGGAAAACTGGTACTCAAATTTGTGTACATGCCTGTTCATAACAGCACTATTGACAACAGCCAAAGCTAGAACCAGCCAAAATGTCCATCACCAGATAAATGAATTGCGGTCTAGCCACACGGTGGAATATGACACAGCCATGAAGAAGGCATGGAGCCCTGGTGCGTGCTGCAATATGGAGGACTCTGGAAGGCATCATGCTAATGGAAAGAATCCAGACACAAAAGGTCACATATTGTATAATTCCATTTACATACAATATTCTGAGTAGGTAAATCTATAGAGAGAACACACATTGATGGTTGCCAGGTGTTGGAAAAGGGGTTGGGGAGCAACTGCTGAACATGTACGAGGTCTCCTTTGGGGCTGACAGAAATGTTCTGGAACTAGATAGAGGCACCAATTGTACAACATTGTGAATGCACTAAATGTCACTGAATTGTTCACTTTAAAATGGGTAATTTTGTCTTACATGAATTTTATCTCAATTTAAAGAAAGGAAAAGATGGAAGGGAGCCTGCAATGGCTTAAGAATTCCACCAAATTCCTTGAAGCTGCCACAGTGGAGACCAATGAAGCCACAGCTTAGAATACCTACAAAGGGACTTCAGCTAAGGAGGGGGCAAACTCAGCCTAGCCAGTCCCCCAACTCACAGAGAACAGGTATCAGAGGGTAGAAGTAAGGAATGGGATTAAGACCAGAGAGATTAATTGAAGGTTTCTTTTTTTTTAAGATTTCATTTATTTATTTGAGATAGAGTGAGAGAGAGAGAGAGAGCCGGGGGAGAGAGGCAGAGGGAGAAGCAGGCTCCCCACTGAGCAGGGAGCCCAATGTGAGGCTCGATTCCAGGAACCTGGGATCATGACCTGAGCCGAAGGCAGACGCTTAACAGATGAGCCACCCAGGCGCCCCTAATTGAAGGTTTCTATGTGGATGCTAATCTCGCACCATTAGGCCCAAAAGCCAGTATTTAACCCAAGAATGGAAAAAAGAAGGGTTCTTCTCTAAATAAATTGAATAAAGTGTCTGGGGAAGACTAGGAAAGCTGAGTGGGTATTGAAACCACCAGAAAAATCCCCACCTCTCCATATTATTACATTTTGGTGGGCCCCCACAAAACTGTCGGCTTACTGCCTCTTCATCTTACAACAAGGCCTGCAAATCAATAAGTCCCATGGCCACAGAGCTGCCAGTCTCATTCATAAGCATAATCAGACAACAAAGAAAGGCTAAATATTTGAGGATGGTATACAGGATGACAGAGAAATATCAAGAAGTAGAAATAGCAAAGCTGGCCCTAGAGGAAAGAGATGATTAAGGGACAGAAAAGAACAATTTAAAAAGGACAAACAAAAATACCTTTTATTGGGGTGCCTGGCAGGCTCAGTATCCAAAATCTATAAAGAACTTCTTAAACTCAACACCGCCCCCCCCCCAGAAAAACAAATAATCCAGTCAAGAAATGGGCAGAAGGCATGAACAGACATTTCTCCAGAGAAGACATACAAATGGCCAACAGGCACATGAAAAAATGTTCAACATCACTCATTATCAGGGAAATACAAGTCAAAACCACAATGAAATACCACCTTACATGGTCAGAATGGCTAAAATGAACAACTCAGGAAACAGCAGATGTTGGCGAGGATGTGGAGAAAGGGGAACCCTTCTACACTATTGGTGGGAACGCAAACTGGTACAGCCACTCTGGAAAACAGTATGGAGGTTCCTCAAAAAGTGAAAAATAGAACTACCCTGCAACCCAGCAATTGTCCTACTAGGTATTTATCCAAAGGATACAAACATAGTGACTCAAAGGGGCACATGCAGCCAAATGTTTATAGCGGCAATGTCCGCAATAGCTAAACTACAGAAAGAGCCCAGATGTCCACTGATGGATGAATGGATAAAGAAGATGTGGTGTGTGTGTGTGTGTGTGTGTGTGTGTGTGTGTGTGTGTGTGAGATGGAATATTACTCAGCCATCAAAAAGAATGAAATCTTGCCATTTGCAACAACATGGATGGAACTAGAGTGTATCATGCTAAGTGAAATAAGTCAAACACCATATGATTTCACTTATATGTGGAATTTAAGAAACAAAACAGATGAACATAGAGGAAGGGAAGGAAAAAGAAAACAAGACAAAATCAGAGAGGGAGGCAAACCATAAGAGACTCTTAACTATAAGGAACAAACTGAGGGTTGCTGGAGGGGAGGTGGAGGGATGGGGTAATTGGGGGATGAGCATTAAGGAGAGCACTTGATGATTTGTGCACTGGGTGTTGTAAGCAACTGATGAATCAGTAAATTCTACCCCTGAAACTAATAATACACTACATGTTAACCAACTTGAATTTAAATAAAATCTTTTAAAAAATACTTTTTCTTTTATTAATATCCTCAGAAAGATTTGAGAAGATATGGAATATATAAAACAAAAACAGATTGCTGGGCCCCTGGGTGGCTCAGTTTGTTAATCGTCTGCATTTGGCTCAGGTCATGATCCCAGGGTCCTGGGATTGAGCCCTGCATCAGGCTCCCTGCTCAGTGGGGAGCCTGCTTCTCCCTCTCCCTCTGTGTGCTTTCTCTCTCTCTCTCAAATAAATAAATCTAAAAAAAATTTAAAAAACAAAAACAGATAGCTATGAAAAAAATACCATAGAACAGGAAAGATCACTTGAAATTAAAACCATAATTGCAAAATTAAAAATTCAATAAAAGAATTAAAAAACCAAGTTGAGAGGAACTTCAAAAACGTACAACAGAAATCCAGGAAAGGACACTACCACAAAGTGCTGACAAGAATGCGGTGTACTTCAAACTCTCCTACTTGCTTGCGGCAGTGTGAATGGATACAACCACTCTGGAAAACGTTGTGGCAGTATTTACTAAAGCTAGAGCTGAACGTGCGCCTACCCTATGAGCCAGCAATGCTACTCCAATGAATATACCCAAAACACATGAGTACTCATGGCCACCAAAAGACACATACAATTCAAAGTAGCATTATTCATAGTAGCCCCAGACTGGAAGCAACTCAAAGGTCCCTCAACAGTATCCAATGATTTGGATAGACCGACTGTGGTATGATCACAAAATGGAATACGATACAGCAATAAAACAGAATAAACTACCCATATGTGCAACAATATAGTTGAATTCCACAAATATGCTGACTGAAAGTAGCCAAACATAAAAAAAGTACCTAGTGTGCAATTACATATATATGAGGTTCTAGAACAGCAAAATTGATCTATGGTGATAAGGTCAGAATAGTGGTTACCTTTGGGAAAGGTACTGACCAGGAGTGGGGCATGAGGACATCCATAGGGGTGCTGGAGATGTTCTAATATTTTATCTGATTAGTGATTACATGAGTGAGTACATATGAAAAAAAATATGCTCTATACCTAAGATTTATACACTTTACTGTACATCATGCCTCAATACAATATGGTAAAATACAGTCTAGGAAATATGAAACAAAATATGAGTCATTTAGGAAGACCAACATCTTCCTAAGTTATAGAGGTGGAAAAGAAAAAATGGACAGGAGGAAATTATTAAAGACATATTAGAAAAACAACTTCAGAGCTGAAGAAAAAACTGAATTCAGACTGTAATGACTTCTTTGAGTTCCTAGCACAATGAATGAAAGCATACCCAAGGTCATGCATAGTTTTGTGAAAGTTCAGAACACCAAGGATAAAAAAAGATTCTAAAAGCTTTCAGAGATTAAAAAATTATATAAAATTTCAGTGTAAGTTCTTATATATAGCCAAACTGTCAAACAGGGAAGAGAATGAAGACTTTTCCAGACATGCAAGAATTCAAAAACTTACCCCCTACTTGACCCTTTCTTACAAGGCTTCTTGAAGATGCACTCTAGCAACTGAAGGAAGTGTGGAAGAACACCATCATTACTACCACCACCATAGCTAATATATATGTATATAAAATTAGGAAATTATAGATACTAATTACATTAAATATAATTAGGTTAAGTTATTAATCATACATATTTGTTTAGGAAATTCTCCAGTATGACAACTGTGCAGCAGACCTAGAGAGTAACCAGTCCCGACTGAAACAGAAGGTTAGAGACTCTGGGAGGAAGATCTCCAGGAAATAAAGGAATTGCATCCAATAGATAATGTAACTAAGACACTAGAAGAAAAATATATGCTAAAAGCATAGAGTGCCTAAAGCAAAACAAAACACCAAAAGTCTCTAAAAGTCTCTGTCCAAATATTAAGCAACCAGTTCAAATTGAAACAGAAGTCAGTGACCTTCAAGAAGAAGAATAGGAGGGATTTCAGGACATACACAGAAAAAGAAGCTAAAAGATATTAGGGCTATGGCTAGAAGAAGGCTTTTGTTCTTTCTCCCATCTACAAATAAAAATTCAGTTAGCAATTCCAGAAAAAACAAAAACTATAAAAGAAAGTCATGGTTTAATATAACACAAAGGAGAATGTGGTAAGATTTGGAACAAAAAGTAAAAGGTACAAAAGAGGAGACTCCATTTGAACATTGTCATTTGAGCAGCAAGGGGGTCATGACTAACTATAGAAATGGAATCAGAAACAAAACCAATGAACAAACAAACAAAATAAAAACAGAAGCAGACTCATAAATACAGAGAACTACCTAGAGGGGAGAGGTGGGGGGATGGGCGAAATAGGTGAAGGGGATGAAAAGGTACAAACTTCCGGTTATAAAATAAATAAGTCATGGAGATGAAAAGTACAGCATAGGGAATACAGTCAATAATATTGTAATAACCTTGCATGGTGACAGATGGGGACTACGCTTCTCGTGGTGAGCACTGAGTAATGTATAGCAATGTCCAATCCCTGCGTTATACACCTGAAACTAATATAACATTGCTTGTCAAATGTCCTTCAATTAAAAAAAGAAATGGGAATAGTATCCTAACCCTACACTGAACTGTAATGAATAATATGACCACAGTCAAAATACTGCACTGCTGTTTGCTTTTCAACTTTGAGAATCAAGCTGCAACAAAGCCCAGAAGACTTAATTACAGTTAACGAGAAATGAACAATGGAAAAGTACAAACACATCTGTGGTGGTGCTGTGATGCACTGCTCAGAACTCCCTTGAGACCAAAATTCTTATTTCCCTAGCTGGCTTGAGTGCTGTCAGCTGCTGTCAGCCCTCCTCAGGAATTGCGCTGGATAAACAGCCACCTCGACTAAGTCACACCAGTCCTCAGGAAGCCCACCTGCACATCGTTGCAAGGCCACCCCAGCTTCAGAGCTCCCCAGGGGATGGGCCAGAGCATGTTTTGAGACTGCATCACAGCCCACCTTCTCCATCCGTACAATCTCTTCCCTTCCCTTCAACAGGTGTTGAGCCTGAGACAACTCCCTACAAAACTCCTGCACATTCATCTCCATCTTAGAGCCAGCGCCCCTGGGAACCTGACCTGCACCAATTGTCAGGGAGTTGGGAGGAGGAAAGGAAGAAGAGAAGTGGAGGGAAGAGCTGGCACAGTAATATCATCCTTGCAAAGTAGAAAACCAGTAGTTATTGTCCCCGGTTGATGGGAAGAAAAATCGAGGTATAGAGATATTATTTAAAGATACAAAGGAGCCAACAGAAAACCTGGAAATAGTGATCTATCTATATATTAAGAGAAGGGAGAATGTAGGGAGAGAGGAAATTGGTCATGAGTCAATAACTGGTAAATTTCAGTGATGAGCACTGGGCTTTAGTATACTACTTTATGTACTTCCGTATATGTTGGCTCAATTACTGCAGTCAAAAGTTTAAAATGTAAGAGGGAACAATGACTGAACTATAATCTCCTCTGTCACCACAGGAAGTCAGCTGAGAATGTCTAAAGTTAACATAAAAAGTTAAAATAAATGTAAGCATAGTGTTTTACCCAGAGGCAAACTACCAGAAGAACTGAAACTAGAAATATTCAAAATGAGACTAGAGATGCTGAGGGGTATGGCACGGGCCCTTTGCTTTGTATTATATGCTTTTTGTTCTCTTTGACTTCTGTTATGGGTTGAATTGTGTACCCCTACTCCCACCCCCCAAAAAAAATATTTGTTGGAGTCCTAACCTCCCAAATCTCAGCATCTGACCCAATTTGGAAATAGGATCTTGACGAGGTCATCAAGTTAAAATGAGGTCGTTAGGTGGGACTTCATCGGACGGCGATCCCTATAAAAAGGGGAAATTTGGATACAAACACAAGCACACACAGAAGGCAGATGTTCACGTGAATGTGGAGGATTGGAGTGGTGCATCTCCAAGCCAAGGAATGGCAAAACTTGGCAGTAAGCCACCAGAGGCTGGAAGAGGCAAGAAAGGATCCTTCCCCTAGCAGTTTCAGAGGAAGCATGGCTCAGCCAACACCTTAATGTCAGACTTCTTGCCTCCAGAATTGTAAGACAATACATTTCTGTTGTTCTAAGCCACTTAGTTTGTGGTACTCAGTCACAGCAGCCCAAAACACTAATACGACTTAAAAACATTTCGAACATGATGAGATGGATGGGCTGTGCAGAAGGTCGGCAGAGGTAGAAAATTACATGCAACAGTTGGCACAACACGGGCCACGCGTGTGTGTGTTTTGTTGGGCAGGAAGAAGCAGCAGCAGGACCAGAGTGACAGCAAGTGGAGAGGGCCAGTGAGAGCAGTTTGGGCGACAATGGTTAAGACTCAGGGTGTAAGAGAACTGGTTTTGGTCAGTGGGCTCCTGAAGTTTAAGACATGTGAGGTGGAGCAGATCCCAATGACGAAAAGGTCTAGGCTATGGCCTTGAATGGGGGAGGCCAAGGTGGAGAGGAAGAGAGGTTGTCAGAGGTGAGGAAGAAATCAAGGGGCTGCCCAGGTAGACGCTGAAGTTGCCCAGGATAATGGCAGGGCAACAAATCACCCCAATCTTAGTGGCTGGAAACAACACCCATTTCGTACCTCATAGTTTCTATAGGTTAGAAGTCTGGGGGCAGCTTAGCAGGGCCTTTTGCCCAGCTCAGTTTCACATGGCTGTAATCAATATGCCGGCCGGGGCTGTGTTGTCATCAGAAGCTCTGGGTTCCCTTCCAGGCTCATGCTGTTGGCAGAATTCAGTTCCTTGTGGATGGAGGGCGGAGGTCCCCTTTGCCAGCTGGCCATCGGCCCAGGGCCACTCTCAGGTCCTAGAGACTGCTCACAGTTCCTTGCCAGACGACCCTCTCATTGGTGCTCTCACAGCCCAGGGGTTTACTTCTTCAAGGCCAGCCAGGGGATTGCTCTAACTTTGGCCTCTTTTGAAAGGCTCATCTGATTAGGTCAGACCCACCCAGGATAATCTCCCTTCTGATTAACTCACAGTTAACTGATTAGGGGCTTTAATTATATCTGCAAAATCCCTTCACCTTTGCTATGTTCTATTCCTTTTAAGCAATAAGGGAGGGGATTATACAAGGACATGTACACTATGGGAATAGGATGCTTGAGGGCTATATAGACTTCTGCCTACCACAGATGAACCCCATCTTGAGCCTTAATTCCATCAGATAACAGACAATTTAATCTAGTCCATTCCGTATTTTTCCAGTTACCTCAGGGTTTTCTTACTAATTTCCAATTATCATTATCAAGCAATTCAGAATTTTCTCCTTCTTGACCTCAGGCTATCACCTAAATTCTGTGAGGCAGAGTTTCATGGCATTTGGAGAGAGAGCGAGCAAGCACATTTGATCCTTGTCCTTGGTAATTGTCCGTGCCAGCATCCACCGCAGCGTGCAATCCCACCCCGCCCTGAGGTAGCACCCCTTCATGCTGGCTTCCAATGAGGGGTCAGCCTAACCTGGTATGCAGTCCACACTACTTTCTACTGTGACATTCTTTGGAGGGTGACTCTCTCTCTCTCTCTCTCTCTCTCACACACACACACACACACACACACACACACACATACAATTTCAATGCCCTTCTTGGGGAACAGGTAAATCCAGCCACTTTCCCGTGCCACTTTAGTACCACAAGAAGGTCGGGGGGGCTGCCTTGGGCACGTCTGCAGCTGAGCCCTGGTGATCCGGTGTGAGGAGAATTTTAGGGCTCTGTGCACTTTCCAGGGGACGGTCCAGCAAGGGAGCACAAGTCCCTTGCCCTTGGACTTCTACTGCACTCCCACCTTTGACCCTAACTCCAGGGGCTGAGGGCAGCACACATCAGTACGTTGGTAAATACTACACAATACCTTGCCACAGCAGAACGGTGAGGATTCAGGGGAGAGCTCGAGGCTTCTCTCTCATTCCAGATCCAGGGTCTTCAGGTGGGCCCTCCTTGAGGGCAGGCTCTGTGCCTTCGACTCACTGTTGTGTCCCCGGGGCTAGCACTGTCATTGGGTTCCCAAGGATCATGGGATGAGAAGCGTGATCAGAATTATCTGGATGAGAAGACAGAGCGGCCCAGGCTGTACACAGCCTGCTGCCAAGAAGGGCTCTCTCACCCTGCAGAGAGAGGCAGGCAGGGCCCTGGTCTCTGTGAGTGTGTGAAATGGTTCTGAGGAGCCTGATGTGGGCTGTGACTGCCACCAAATATGCCAGGCACCAAGGGCCCTGGTCCTAGAAGTGGCCGTGTCAGGGTGTGTGAGGCAGTTCTGGGAATCTGTTCTCCAACCGCCTGAGGAGGACCAGATGGACAGGGCTGGGTCTGGGCTGCCCCCAGGTTTGTGATGCAGCAGGAACAGCCTGGCCCCTAGCTGGGAGCCCAAGGGGGTGAACTTGAATCGGATCACAACCAGCATCTGATTCTGTTGAAGTAGAAGCCCCGTGGAGCATGCCCCATGGAGCATGAGGAGCAGCCTTAAGAGTTGCTGAGCTTCTACCCTGGGTCACACACTGAGCCAAGGACTTTATAAGGCAAGATGATGTTCTCAAATGGAAGGGGTTAGTCATAGTCCCATTTGCCTCTGGACATCTTGCATTATCCTGTAAGCAATCTTTCCCTTCCCTCCCCCTCCTCTCTCTTTCTTTTCAAGCCCAGACTCTTCCATCTTGCTATCCGTGGATTCCGCCAGCACAGCCCAGGTTGGGTGGACAGGCAGGGCTTGGAGTGAGCAACCCTCCTGCTGTTGGAGCAGGAAGCAGAGCATTTCTAAAAAGCCTCCACCAGGGGTTGCCTAAGCCGGGGTTTGAAAGCGCAGCTTCCTAGGTGATTCATTTGCTCAAAAATACGCATTTTGTGTAAAGCATAAGCTTAAAACAAAATGAGTACAACGGAGATGCCTAATCAGATATTTGTAGGCATCGCCCTGTCACTCAGTGAGGTATGACTGGTTCTTTTCCCATTTGCGTTGCATTCATTTGGATGAGGAGTTTACATTTGGTCACTCCCTCTCTTCCTGGCTTCCCGTTCCTCTTGGATTCAGGGAGAATTTCTGCGTATTCCCCCAGGTCCAGCTTTACAAAGAACCTCAGGGAAGGGAAACAATGACAGCTCTTTGGGAATAAAAAAGGACTCTCATCATGGAAGGCTTCCTGTGCGCGGGGAGGGGCTTCTGGTCCCTGGGTCTGCAGGGAGTTCACCAGGCATTGCCAGCCTGCACTCTCAGGCTCTGACAAACAGATGCTTCTTGCAAAGGGGAGCCCACAGCTGGATGGCCAAAGTGACCCCCACTGCCTCCTGCACTTCTGAAGTAAAAGCCAGAGGACAAGTCAGACTGGGAAACACTGCAAGGCTTTGGTGATGTTCCTCCAGGGGCCCTTCTCCTGGTGTCCTATGAAACACACCTCAGGCATGAATCCATCTGTTGATAGAAGGGACAGCTAAAGACAGCCTGAACTCTGACACCACCAAGGGATAAAAACCAGAAGCACAGAAGAAATCTTCAGAGGTGCACCAAATTACCATGTGCCTTGTGTGACAGATGACTTCATGAAGCTAATAGTTGACACCAAAAAGGTGGTAGGAGAGCAACTTTGCCAGCTGGATGAGGAAAATCAGCCCTAATCTGCTATGACATGAGGTTAATTACTGACAGGGATGACATGTTTTGCCAAGAATTTCAATTCTGTCTTTACCAAGACATGACGTCTCTATTTACCACATGCAGTCACCTGCTTTTTACTTGAAGAAGTGTGGCATTTGGGAAGCAGGGGGCGTTACTCTTCATGGAACTGGCGGGACGTGATTTTTCTGTGACATTGTTAAAAAGTCTGTCAATATGGGAGATGTCTCTAAGGGTCTCTAAGGGACGACTAAAAGCACTCAGGGGTGGCAGGCATACCAAAGGGGGTTCTTGCTAAAGTGCATACGTTGTTCACATGTAAAGTTTTCAAAAGTCCTCAAAGTGGGGATTTCTCTCCATTGAATCTTGGGGCCCAAGTGCTGTCTTTGAATCCTGGGCAGGAGCAAAGCCTTGTACCTCCCGGTCCTAGCCTTGAGTGGCAAGACGCTGAGGGGCCACATGATGATGGCGCAGCTGAAGGAGCATGGGCTCAGCCATCAGACAGAGCTGATTTCAACCCTAGCTCCACAGTGGACTTCGCCCACTGCTAAACTTCTCTGGACTTCACCTGCAAAGGTGAATGCCACAAAGAGACCACCTAGGGGCCCCTTCCCAGTCTCGAGCAGGCACTTAATAAACAGGAGCCATGCGTCGCAGGCTCTCCTTGCCTGGCTGGACTCTGGTGGCCCATGGAGACCCAGATCCCAGCCTACCCAGCCTACCCCAGCTCCAGCCCCACAGGGGCACAGCTGCAGTGATCGCTGGCTCACTTGAGCCCACACCATGGCTTGTGAACCTCAGAGAGACGCCGGCTGCGCCAGCAAAACGTGGCCAGTTATAAAGCCACAGTCTGTGGCATGGGGGGCTCAGCCTTCACTCAAGTGGATGCTGGCCCAGATGCCAGGCAGGCTCCAGGGGGCACAGGTGGCATGTTCTGGGTGCCCCTTTCATGGTACTAAGATTGGGGGGGGAATTCTGGTTGTCCGTTTCCTGTGTCACTTGTCACAAGCTGTTTGAAGACTAAGTCCCCAGAGACACAGGCTGGTGGTGGGGTGGTATCAGCACTTCTGTGCCATCGTCAGCTGGTGCTGGGGAGGCAAGTAAGACAAAAGACCCCAACACCACGGTCTCACTTCTCTTCCCAATAACATCTTTGTGCACCAAATCCATTCCAGCCTTTTCAGCTCATTGAGTCCTCACGGCGGCCCCAGGGACTGGGCACTGCTATGGGCCCCAGCACACAGATGTTCAGACTAAGGCTTGGAGAAGGGGCATCACCGGCTCAAGGCCGCACAGCCAACAGAGCTGGAACCTAAAGCCTGACCCTCTAGCCACGATGTCCTTCAGGCTGCCACAGACAGACCCAGGCCGGGGCCCTGGTCTGGGTGGCTCAGCCTTGTGCCATGAGGGTGATCACTGTGTATCTTCACAGGCAACCAGGGTAACATGGAGGGTCACGGAGGCAGGGTGGGCAGGCAAGAGAGGGCTTCCAGATCTTGGGCTGGCACAAAATCCTAATTTTGCTTAGGGAAAACGTGTGCTTGGCAATTCAGGGCCCACATTAATTCTAATGAGAATATTATTAGCCACCAAGGATGCGGTGAGTGAGAACTGGATGCCGCTGCCTGAAGTTTATGTCCCAACAGCACTACTATCCTCTTGTCACATGAGGAGAAGAGGGAGGCAAGCTAAGGTCTCGCAGCTTGTCAGTGACCAAGACTGACCGAGCTAGGACTCCAGCCCTGCTCCCTCACTTAGCCTCCGTGCTCAGCACTGCTTTGCTGAAGAGAGAGACAATGAACAAAGCCACGTGGGACCGCGACACGCTACCCCGCGGTGGGCACTCGCCACGTGCCAGGCCCCGTGCTGCCTGCAGTGGCCTCACCTCACCTCGCCACCCCACCTCCTTAATGTTCACCCGTGTTGGCTGCAAGACATGAGCTCTCCAGGCAAGATGCCTCGAGGTGAAGGGAAAAAAAATCCCTGAAGAAAACAAATGGACACAACGAATGAAAACGAGACCCCCGAAGACCAGCCCAGGCAAGCTGCTTTCTGGCGTCTTATTGTCCTGCCCAGAGAGGACCACCAGGCTCCTCAGGCAGAGGTCCATGCAAGAGTCACCAGCGCAGGCTGAGCAGTGCCCTCTCTGCCCCCCTCTTCCAGCCATGCCCAGTGCGCACTGGGAAAGCAGCAGCCAGGCATCTGGGGCCGCCCAGCTGCCTGCGTCGTTACCTTCATCTCAAAATCCGACTCCGAATCATACAGTACCCCAAAATCGAGGGAGTGGGCCCAGGCTCGGTGTGACCGCACTGGGAGACGGCATGGGGCTCAGGACCACCTGAAGCAAGGCTGAGGGCAGACTATCAGTAATATAAATGACTAGTGTACACACATGCCTGCCAAGGGGCCTTCCTATTTCGAACTCCGTGTCCATCCACCATGGAGAACTGTGGTGGGTACCAAACGAGATTTCCCACCATGGTGCGGGTCGGCAGCAGGTGAGGCATCCGGCCATCCAGGCTGACCCAGGGAGGGCCTCAGTCCTGCCTAGCCCAGGGAGGGCATCCCTGCTGGCTGAAGGCTGGAGGAAGGACATACATCCAGGAACCCTGGCCCTCCATAAATCCTCATCAAATGTTGGCTCTTCCTGGTGTTAGCATCATGTGTGCACACCATCTCATCCAGAACCTCGGGGCCAGATGAATTTCAGAATTCAGAAAGGTGGTGGGGACAGTCCATAGGTCAGTGACACCCTTGCACGGTCTAGCAAACACATGGACAGCACTGTAGAGAAACATGTGACTATTAACACCAAGTGTTAATAATAAGACAAATACAGAAATAAAGAAAATTCAGGATTCTCTGAATAGCTTCATGTCATCCATTTTTGATTTTACCACCAAAAGAGTTTAGGTCAAACTTATGAAAACACTTTTGGTTACCAAAGCTTTATGGATGATGACATTGTGGGTAGCAGATCCTGGACCTGTGTTACCTGAGGCAACAGGCTGACATCGACTCCCACACAGGTCTGGGAAGAGGCTCCAAGCTTCATGCATTCCCGGCACTGATATAGCCCTCAATTCTCAAACCCTGTCAGTTCGAGTAGGTTCACAGTGCCTCCCAATTGGCCCCAGGGGCCACTATACATCTTTGGTCAAAATCCATGCATAGCACCCCAGACCCCAACCTGTAGCTTTGGGACTGGGGGCCAATGGTGTCACTGCTATTCCTTCTCTTTTACCAGCTAGAGAGTTTTCAGCATCTGCCCATCTCCCATCAGCAGGCTTCAAGGCACAGGCCAGCACCCCCATACTCTTTCTTACTTAGCAAAGCCTTCTTGGGAAGAGATGCCTCTTCAACCATATCAGTAGTAGAATGCTTTATGGTTTACAGATTACTCTCACAGGAACTACCTCATGTCATCCTCACCCCCATGAGGTAAACTGGAAAATGCTATTACTCCTTAGGGTAAGATTTTTATATTATGCCCATCTTTCAGATGAAGGAAATTGAGGCTCAGAGAGGTAAAGTGATTTGCTTGGACTCACACTGTAGTAGAGGGGGTGCCGCAGATCAATCCCTGGTTTTTAACCATAGAACAAACATTATACTTCCTGCCACGCTCCCCCTGTGCAGGACAGGAGCCTGACCAGCCTCATCTAGGTAGCTTTGTGCATGCGCGCACACACTTCCCTCTGTGGGCAATGAATGCAACTTCACAGCGCATCAAAATCTCCCAAACTCCTATGCCAAAAATTGTACATTGGACCTGAATTGATGGTGCCAGGTTGGGGGTGCTCCACAAATGTGTCCACTCCAGCCAGGAACCTTCCTCCAATTCCCTGCATGTATCTGGTCCTTTCTGGCGGCCCTTCCCCCACTTCCCACCCAAGAAGCCCCTATTTACCTTCAAGGCCCAGCTCTTCTTCTGTGAAGCTTTCTGCAGCCCTTTTCCCTATGTTAGTAGTTCCTTCTTCCTCACATTTACCTAACCTCATTCTGCCTCATCTCAGGGTCCACAGCTTACGGGTCTGCCTGGGAGTTGCCACTGATCAACCCAGAATCACACAGAGGTGAGTGCACCCCGTCAAAGAGCTTCTTTGACTCAGCACAGATGGGTGGCCACAGACTTCAGGATGCTTTGCCTTACGATGTTGCATACCCAGATCTGCCCTTGCTCATCAGGCAATGTTTACACCAATGCTAACAGATACCTGGTTAGCAAATGCCCTTCCTGACCCAGCAGTTATGTGATGTACAAGAGGCCAAAGCACCTCCCACCACGCCAGCCATAGGGTAGAGTGCAGCTCTGCCCCGAGCAAAGGCGGCCGCTGCCCTACATGGCCGCTTAGCACGTACCCATTCCTCAGGCACACCTCCTGGGTGTTGAGTCATCCATTCAGTCAATATGGATTGCATGGCCTCAGGCACTGCGAGAGCCTGACCACGCAGGCCAGGCCGGATGTGGCCCCGGGAATGATGATCCTTGCTCTGCAGTTCCCTGGTGGGCTGGTAGAGACTGGGGGTCAGCATCTGGTTTGAAGGAACACCCTGCCCAACCCTGCTTCCTCCCTCCTCTAGTGGGTGTTAGACACCAATCAGTCTTTGGCATTCCTAACCCTCTCTTAGGGTCAGCTTCCTGAAGGACTTAACCTGAGACTATTGGTTCCAGAGAGGTCCAAAAAGCAGGTGGCAAGATGGGGTGGTCTAGATACGGGATTACTCTTCACCTGCCCCACTGGTAATGAGGACCCATCCCAGAGGACAGGTGGTGTGCGGATAGCCCCAGGCACAAGGCTAGAGTCCAGCTGCTAGAACCTTCACACTGGGCTGGCGGTGGAGAGTAATTTCCTGGCAGGTGAGAAGACCCAGGTATGTGGAATGTATGAAGATGGCAGCTCTGAGGATGATGGGAATGGATGGAGGTGACTTCTCTGCATGGATGGTTCACGAGGAGATGAGAAGCTTAGGGTGATTAATAAGCTGAAAATGAAGCGAGAGCCCCAGAGTTTCCTTGGTAGCTTGCGAAGTAGCCCCTACCACAGGCTGGAGGCAAAGGTCAAACTCAGGATTTGATAGGAATGGCTGAACTTCAAAGATGGTTAAACATTCAACTAAGACAGGTCTGTCATGTCAACATCAGAAGCCCACTTGGGAAAACTTGCATCCCTGACACAAGGAACAGGGACATCTAGGGGAAGGCCCCAGAAGAGCCAGACTCCATAGATGTCTCAAACTTCTGAGTCTGTGGCAGTGGCCCATGCCTTCCCCTAAAGAGCTAGTACATCAACCACACCCTCAAGGGAGCAAAAAACTACACAGGTCTTTCCCCACAGGTGCCCTCCATCCCAGGAGGCAGGGTGACCAACCATCTTGATTTGCTATAGAACTTGCAGTACTACAACCAGAAGAGTCCCAGGAAAACCAGGAAGAGATGGGCAGCCTACTGCCAGGCCCCCAACCAGAGTGAAGTCACCATAGAACAGAGGCAGGGCATACTGAGCCTGGTCAGGGAGGAAAGGGACTAACCCTACTTGCCCCCCACCCTGCCCCACCACCAGAACTGCAGTAGAGGCCCTGGGATGGCACTGAATGGCCAGAAGCTAGGGGCTCATGATCCATAAAGTGATGGAGGTGGAGGCCTTCCTGGGGACATAATGGATAGGCAACCGACCAAGATACAGCCCAAAATGGAGATTCACAAGAGCAAGAACAGACAGCAAGAAGCTGAATGCAGACACCCCAATAAACAAGTCACGACCCCTTAGCCCAGCTTCTGCCCCTGAGCTAGTTTTGAGACGTGGAACTGAAATAGGGAAACTGAAGGACTCTGTAAAAATCTGCTTTTTGCTCCTTTTCCTGCCTCTATTCTTGCTAGGACCTGCACCCCCACTTTACACATGTGTCATAATGCAAATAGTGCATGTCCTCCTTGTAAAGGACAAGGAATTAATGATTTCTCCAGAATTGATAACATCTAAGGAAAGACCAGATAAGAATGACCAGACAAAGCCATCATAGGCTGATTCCAGACCACCGGTGCTAGACGTCTTGATGCCAAGGCACCTGGCTCTAAGGAATAACACCTGGATCCTCGCCTTTGTTCTAACCATTCCTGGATGCCTGAGGGGACATGTACACCAGACCACCATCCTCAATAAAAACCCCAGACCCCAAACAAAGACAAGACTCTCTCCTCTCCTTTCAGAGTCTCCCAGACACTCTGTTCCTGCACTTTCTCTAGATCTTCAATAAACTCTGCTTTCACCTCCTGCTGGCTCACATTTGATTTCTATTCTGCGTACAGCCAGAGACCCTCCTGGCTGGTCCTGCAGGAACCCTCTGGGTCCTCAGACCTGGCCTGGTGGCATCAGAACCATGGACTAGGAAAGTGGCCAGGTCCCCAGGCAGAAGGACACGACAGCACCATGGCAAATAGACATTAGGATGATCCCCCAGCCCTTCCTAAAGGGACCTCTGGCTCTGCACTGGGTGAATGAATGCAGGGAAACAGGATAACCACAGTTCAAGGCTGTTGGGCACAGTGTCCAAGTTGACATTGATATGGGAGACTCAATACATTGTGTCTCCAAATCAGACAGCTTCAGGAGGACCCCCTGTGCTGGAGCTTCTGAGCAGAGGATGTCATTGGGTCCAAGGTATGCTGGGCTATCCCTGAGCATCTGTCAGTTGGTCTTGAGCAGGGAGAGTCTGGAATCCAATACACTCCAGGATGACGTGCAGAGCTTAGTGAGATGTCTTCTGAGGAATCTTTCAGAACGTGGAAGAATACTTAATGTTAAATGAAAAAGTATATGACAAAATAGTAATACAGCATGAATTCACAGAGAAAGAACTAGGGAAACATGCCCAAATGGTAAACCTTCTTGCCTTTGGATAATGTTGAAGAGCTCAGGAGCGATGGAAACATGGAAGGGAGCATCTCCCTCCCCCAATTAAAGTTGATACAGTAAGCTGTAATAGAAATGCAAGGGTGGGGGATGCCAGAAGCCTACAGAACTCCCAAGGTCCCAACTCTGTTGTGCCACATTCTGTTAGGCACCAGACCTGACCAGTGGCATCCAAGTAGCCCACCTGTGTCTGCAGGTTCCCCATGGTACAGCTTCTTCCCATGCACTTGGAGTGTCATTTAAACAAAACCAGAAATGAGTGTAGTTCTTAGGCTGGATGGACCACTTGATCTGGGCCATGTTGGGAGGGACAAAGCCGACCAAAGCTGCCCAGGGGGCAGAGAGAGGAAGGCAGGGCTAGGGGAGTATGCATCTTGGAAACGGGCCAGATGAGGATCTGGAGGTAAAATGGGAGTGCTGGAGCAGAAGAAACAAGGCTTGCTGTCTTTCCACAGCCACACGACTGCCCCAGGGCTTCTCCCATGTGAATCCAGGGCGCAGAACTAAAGCTAAGCAGTAACCAAGTCCATTACAGAGACAAGAAGAAGCCCTTTCTCATGGGCAGAGTTCTGGATGCTGGGGCACCTCCTCTTAGGACTGCCTGTCTCAGGTGGCAGGGCTGGGGGTGGATGGCAGCCTCCGGTAGGAGGGGCCCTGGGGCACTCCCTGACCTTTGGGGTGACTTACAATTCGTAGTCTGTGCAAATACTGAGTTGAAAGCAGGCCTGCAAAGAGAGGAGGAAACCAGTCCGCAGGGGAGGAGGAGGAATGTGAGACACAAACAAAGGTGATCCTAATTCCACCTTAGAATTAGGATCCACACTTCAAAAAAAAGCTCCCACTGCCACTCTTAGTCATGAGTTCGAGCCCCACGTTGGGTGTGGAGCCTGCTTTAAAAAAAAAAAAATTAAGAAAAAAAAGAAAAGAAAAAAAAAAAGGAGCTCCCACAACTCGGTACAAAAACCACAAGCAACCCAATAGAAAGATGGGCAAAAGGTACTTCAGAGAGGAGGAACCAGACCTGCCAAGAAGTGAGGGAAACCAGGGATTGGGTCAAGCTGGTCCCAGACCAGTAGTGCCGCAAAACACGTAGCAGGAACAAACTAGAAGCCTCTCTGGGCCTCAAAGTCAAAGAAGCACATGGGTGGGGGAGGCAGTGGCATTCTCCACCACACAGTCTGCACCTCCTGGCAAGTGAAAGAATGCGTGATAGGCTCAGGGAAGGAGAGAAGGGGAGGTGGTGCATAGGGATCGCACTGAGCAGAGAATCAGCTAGGCAGGAGAACATCAGGGCCAAAGAGGAGGGCAGAGCCAGAGTGATGAGCACCAAGAGAAAGAGTGGTGGCCAGTTCCGAAGGGGCTGCTGCAGCCAGGGGCCTGGTGGACAGAGGTCACTGGACAGAAGCATGAGAAACTGCAAAGGCAAGTGCTCAGACCGGCCATCGGGGACAGGGAGCTCTGCACTGAGCGGGTGCCATGGGCTCAGAAGAGGCGATGTCCTGGGGATGTGGGCACGGCAAAGAGCCAGGGTGAAAACTGGCAAGGACTTTCTAAAAGGAACACGTGGTGTATTATGGGGACAGAATCATGGTGTGGAGAAAACAGTCTCTGCAGCCCTGAGGCCTAAACTCCATGAAGATACCCTCTGGCCCTAACCTCACGGCCAGCACTCCTGTTCCTTCCAGATTCTGCAAAGAGAAGGTACGGCTCACTGGAAGACGAAGCAGTCCTCTCTGTGTGACTACCGCGTCCTGGGTACCTGGGTTCCAGAAATGAGGAAGACACAGTCCTTGCCTGCGAGGAACTCGGTGCCCCTGAGGGGGCCATTGACTCTTGGAGAGCAGTTAGAGCACTGGGAGGTGAGAGCCCAGTGAAGGGAGGTACGAAGGAAAGTACAGAGTGCTCCCAGAACTGGCAGAGAAGAGTGCCTGATACTTGGATGTGGGGCAGTACAGGGGATGCTAAAGTTATGGTTGGAAGGAGGACAGGAGTTGGTCAGGGGAAGAGGAGGTGAGCATTCCAGGCAGCAGGGAGTCTTGGTAGAGTATGTGTGCTCAGGGTACAGGGACTCCGCAGCACAGTGACCCAGTGTTGGCCTATAAGGACAGAGAGGGCTGGTGCCACTGGAAGGCCCTCCTGGGGCCCTGAGGTGATGGAGTGTAAATAGGAGAGCACTCACCAGTGTTTTCGGTACCGGGTTGATGAGGACAGATGTGCAGCTAAGAAAGCAAACTGAACTGATGGCATGTGGAGGATCTACTGGCAGAGGAAAGACAGGAGGCATCCAGGCCGGTGTGGAGGCTCAGGTAAAAGCCAAAGAAGATATGGTATATATATACAATGGAATATTATGAAGCCATCAAAAAAAATGAAATCTTGCCATTTGCAACGACGTGGATGCAACTAGAGGGTATTTGCTAAGCGAAATAAGTCAGTCAGAGAAAGACGTGTATCATATGATCTCACTGATATGAGGAATTCTTAATCTCAGGAAACAAACTGAGGGTTGCTGGAGGGGTTGGGGATGGGAGGGATGGGGTGGCTGGGTGATAGACATTGGGGAGGGTATGTGTTATGGTGAGCGCTGTGAATTGTGTAAGACTGCTGAATCACAGACCGGTACCTCTCAAACAAATAATACATTATATGTTAAAAAAAAAAAAAGATAGCAGGAAGGGAAAAATGAAGGGGGGGAAATCGGAGGGGGAGACGAACCTTGAGAGACTATGGACTCTGAGAAACAAACTGAGGGTTTTAGAGGGGAGGGGGTGGAGTGATTGGTTAGCCCAGTGATGGGTATTAAAGAGGGCACATACTGCATGGAGCACTGAGTGTTATATGCAAACAATGAATTAAAGACACTATATCAAAAACTAATGATGTACTGTATGGTGATTAACATAGCATAATAAAATAAAATTTAAAAAAAATATTTAAAAAAAAAGCCACCAGCCCCAGACCACAAGCCTGAACTCAGGAGGTAGCAGTGGGGACAGGAAGAGGAGAATTTATTCTGATCAGGCATGTGGGAGGCAGGGACACAGGACTTGGTCACCAAGCAAATGCGGAAGGAGGGTGAGGGTAAGGGGACCCCAGGAGCAAAGCACGGCGACACTGAGTGTGTTGAGCCCCTGACTGA
>NC_138385.1:4094422-4113369 GCF_054177405.1 Leptonychotes weddellii | reverse complement strand
GAGAATTTATTCTGATCAGGCATGTGGGAGGCAGGGACACAGGACTTGGTCACCAAGCAAATGCGGAAGGAGGGTGAGGGTAAGGGGACCCCAGGAGCAAAGCACGGCGACACTGAGTGTGTTGAGCCCCTGACTGAGAGGCAGAGGACAGGAAACAGCTCTGACAGGGAAGCTGGCTTTGTCTGGCTCAGGTCAGGTCTGACGGGCAGCAGGAAACAGAAGAGGAATTTCTCTTCTCACCTGCAAAAAAGGTTCATATAAAGACCGTCCCTCAGGACCCCCGCTGGCCGTCCCAGGGTGGCTTGGAAGGAGAGCCCGCCCGGCCTTCAGCGCCCAGGTGCACGACTCAACCTACAGGTCCCGCCCTCTCCCCGCCTCCGTGCTCTCCGGGGTCCATTCTGAGGGTCACCTGAGGTCGCTGAGGACGCTAGGGCTGCCACTTTGTTGCCTACCGGTGCGGCGCCGACCGGACGCCTATGTCACGGGAGGCAGAAGGGAACTGCCTGGCCTCGGCCACTGAGCCGCCCTTGCCCAGGCCCCGCGCTGTTCCCAGGGCCCGGCTCTCCCAAGGTCCGACTCTCCCGCCGGCTCCGCCGGGCTCCGCCCGGCCCCGACGCAGCTCCTCCGCCCGGCCCACCCTCCCTTCCGCCCCGCCCCGTCCCGTCCAGTTCCTCCTCCCAACCACCCGACAGTCCCGCCCTGCTCCTCCCCGGCTCCGCCTCCCTGCTATCTTACGGGTCCCACCCTGCCACTCCCCAACCGCGCCCCGCTGCCCTGCAGCTCCTCCTCCCAGCTATACCACCAGTCCCACCCAGCTCCTCCCTAGCCCGCCCTGGCTCCTACCCCAGGCTTTCCTCCAGCTCGCCCCGCTCCTCCACAGCACCTCCTGTCAGCATCCCCAGGCCCGCCATGCTCCGCCCTAGCCCTGCCCCAGCTCCTCCTCCCAGCTTTTCCCCCAACTTGCCCTACCCCTCCCCAGCCCCATCCTGCTCCTCGCAGCTACCCACCAGCCCTGCCCCGCTCGTCCCCAGCTTCTGCTAACAGCTTTCCCCGACATCGCTCTGCTCTGCCCAAGCCCGCTTGGCATCGCCACAGCTCCTCCTCCCAGCTTTCCCCCAGCCCCACACCCCGTTGGCAGCTACTTCGCCAACCTTTCCGCCAGTCCCTCCCTGCCCCTTCCCAGCTCCAACCCGCTCAACCCCAGCTCTCCTCCTACGTTTCCAGCAGCCACGCCCTACTCCTCCGCCAGTTTCGCCTTTCCAGAGTCCCCCACCCTGCCCTACAACTGCCCAGGTCCTCCTCTGCAGTGATCTCCCAGCTCTTCCCAAGGCTCCACGTCCATCTCCACCTCCCCAACTTAATCCCGCTCCTCCCCAGCACTGCCTTCCCAACTTCCTCAGCGCCACCCCGCCCAGCTCCTCCTCTCAGCTCCGCCCTGCTACTCCCCAGGTCCTCATCCCCAGTGGTCCCCCAGCTTCTCCTGTGGCTCCGCCCCAAGCTCCGTTACCCCAGCGCTCAGATCCCCCCGGCTACACCTCCTCAGGCGCACCCTGCTCTTCGCACAGCTCCTTCTCCGCAACATTCCCCCCAGCTCTGTCCTGCTCCTTCCCTGCTCCTTCCCTCTCATTGCCCGAGCTCGTACCCAACTCTTTCTCACTCGCCGCGCTCACTCCTCTTGCAGGTGCGCCCCAGCTACTCCCCCAGCCCTGCCTCACAGCTCGTCCCCCAGCTCGTTCCCACAGGTCGACCCCCACATACTCCTCCCCCTGCCCCGCCTCCCGTAGCCCCGCCCACGGAACAGCCCCCCCCCAGCTCGCCTCGCCCCGCCCCTTCTCCCCCACCCCATTTTTTTTCCTAACTTCCGGTTCCGCTCGAGCCGCCGGCGTCTACCTCCCGGTCCAGCGGGATCCTCCCCCGCGAGTCGGGGCCGGGTGAGTCCACACACGTCTCCTAGCGGCCGGGGCTTCCGAGCCTATGTGCGTGTGTACGTAGGTGCGTGTGTACGTAACTGCTTGGCTGCGTGCCTACGTGCTTGCGAACGGGCGTGTTCCGTACCTCCGTGTGCGTTACGTGGGTTCGAGCGGGCGTACGCCCCGCAAGGGAGGGGCGCCGGCGTCTGTGCGAGCCTGTCAGGTGAGGGACCGCCGACGCCTGTCACCTGTGTGCGGTCCCCGGTGCTGGGCCGCGGCGATGGCGGGAGAGCCACGACGCGGGCCGAGCGCTCTGTCCGCTCTCCGCGGCCCGCGTCGTCTCCTGGCCTGGGCGTGGGAGGCGGTCGTCCAGGCGCTGGCGGCCTCGCCGGGTCACGCGGAAGCGGACGGTCCCGCCTGGTGGCCGCATCCGGGTCAGCCAGGGGCGCCCGCGACTCGGTGCCGGGAGACCCGCCCGCCACAAAGGGAGCCAGGAAGCCCCTGCTGCTGAGGCCTGCTGGGCCCTCCGCGGGCTGGTACCTCTGTGCTGGGGTTTTCCGGGCCTTTGCGGGCGGGGGGGGGAGGGGGGGTCTGGAAGCACGCGCAGAGCTGCCCAGGCCACCCTTCCCTATCCCCTCCTCCAGCCACAGTCACACGCCCGCCATCCTTCTAAGTGCATGTACAGGCAATGGACCTGTGCACATAGAAACAGGAGCATGCTGGTCCACGAGCACCAGTCCTCCCTCACTGCGTCCCTCCCCGCCTCCCCTTGGCCACCAGGCTGTGACCTACCTGAGGTCCCAGGCTGTGCGGTGTTCCCCTGGTTACCCGTGGCACTCCTCCCAGTGGGGCCTACTCAGGATTTTATTGAGGGGAACGGGATCGTAGGGCCCCCAAATCCTCCCCCTGTGACAATGTGAGGGAGTGGTGTCATCTTTCTCCTGTTGGATAAGGGGTCTGCTAGGCTGTGAGAACAGGATCCCTTACATGAGAATTTTCTCAGCTGCTGGCTAGGGCATCATGTGATTAGCAGAACCAAACCTTGAGTGAGGTGTTTCCCATCCAATGGGCCCGCCTGACTCCCAGTGGTCCCCCATCCCTGCTGAGTAGAAAACCTGTTCTGGCACATTAGCCAGCATTGTCCTCTTGTACCTAATGACTTTTTCTTCTCCCCCCCCTCCCCACTCCAGTCCTTGTGCAGGTGAAGAAGGCCAGACAAGTGGAATAGCGTTTCCTCGTCAGACCACAAAGCAGGTACTCTGCATGGCGAGACAGGAGGGCAGCTTTACAGTTCCATCCCTCTAGGGGTTCCGCCCACACAGTTCAGTTCTCCTTGTGTCTTTGTGGCCCTGATGAGAAAAAGGTTGGCCAAGAAACTGAATGAGGCAAACCTGCAGTCCAGTTATATACCGTCGTAGAAGAAAGAGAAAGGGCCAGGCCACAGGGGGATATCCAGCCTCCCTCGTGAATAATCCGGACCCAGTGAACAGGGCGACCCTTTGTCACCCATCGGGTTGGCAAAGCTTAAGCAGAGTAACGATGCTCAGGGCCGACAATGGAGTGAGGAAGTGGACCCCTTGCCCGTGGTTGCTGGAGCATACACAGGGGAGCCTTTGTGGAAGGCGGTCTGCTGGCCTGTATCAGCATGTCAGATGTGCATGCCGTGACCCTAGCCGCCTACTAAACATGTCCTCTGCCAACGGGCGTCTGTGGTGATGTCCTCTGTAGTGGCAGAAAGTGCAAAGCAGTCTGTGCGTCTCCGTCAGTAAGGGACTAGTCAGCAAATGGTGGGACAGCCAACCACGGGATGCCACGCAGGCAGTGAAAAAGATGATAGGTGAAGATGTACAGACATGAAGGAATGTGCTGGATGTGCCCTTGATGGAGAAATCATTGTGCACCCTGTGGAGATGTCCAGGACAGAGCTTACACCTACCCCTGAATTAGCTTGCCAGGGTGGTTGTATCAGACTACCACAGACTGGGTGGCTTCAGCAACAGGAATGCATTGTCTCCCGTTTCTGGGGGCTGGAAGTCCGAGCTCAAGGCCTCGGCTGAATTTGCCTCTTCTGAGAGCTGGGAGAGAAGGTGTTCCGTCCCTCCCCGCCCCCCACCTTCTGGTGGTTTCCTGGCCATCTTTGGCATCCCATAGCTTGTAGATCTCTGCCTGTGTCTTCACATGCCTGTCTCTAAACTTCACCCTTTCATATGAACACCAGTCATACTGGGTGAGGGTCTGCCCAGCTGAGCTCATTTGAACTCAAAAGGTCTGTAGAGACCTTTCCTTTATGTATAAGGTCATGTTCTGAGGTGCTGGGGATTGAGACTTCCAACACACGAATTTGGTGGGGACATAATGCAACCCGTTAACAACCTATGAAAGCCCTGAGGGAGGGATGAACTTGGACTGTTCCGGGGATGGAAGGAAGGCCTTTGTGGCTGCAGGGTGCTGAGTAGAGGGGTGAAGGGAGCAGACAGCGGGGTGGGGGGTTGGGGGGCAGATCACGTGGGGCCTTTAGGCCCTGGCGAGAAGTGTGGATCTGTCCTGGACGGGACAGGAGGCCCCTAGAAGGTTTTGGCAGGGGAGTGACACGATGGATCACTCCTGTACCAGAACCACTCTGTCCTCGGTGCGGACCCGCCGGGAGTGCTGCGCTCCAGCGGCGAGGCAGAGGGTGATCGGGAGACTGCTCGAGAGGGCAGCGGGACCTTGGGAGACTGAGGCTGGGATTGTGGCCGTGCAGACGATGGAGATGGGTCAGGCTCTGAGTGGGTTTGGGGACCGGCGCCCACGTGATGTGAGTGCCGGGTGCAGGAAAGGGAGCGCAGCGGCTGCTAGGTCAGGGGGACTGGAACAACAGATTGGTGGTGAAACCACTTGCCGAGGTGGAACGGAAGCGGATTTGGGGTGGCGGTGGTTGGGGACCTGGGGCTGCTGGCTGTGGAGGGTTGAGACGAAGCGGGCATGGCCTGTGTGAACGGGGGCAGAGCGGGCGAGCGTGCGATGTGCAAGCCTGAGAAGAAGGGAACGAGAGGTGGTCGACCGCGTCCGGGCTGTCCGGCCACGAGTTAGAGATGAGGACGAGACAGGCGGGTCAAGGGTGTGTTCGTGGAAGGTGGGGTGCGGTGCATGGCGAGGAAGTAGAGGCTGCGAGTGTAGACGGCTGTTCTGGGGGGACCTCTGCTATGCACAGGTTTGGAGAAGGCCGCCGCAGGAGTTGGAGGCCTGTGTGGGCCCCGGGGCGGGGGGGGGGAGTCTTTGTCCCTGCGGTGAGGGAGACACGGGTGTGGCTCTCTGCAGACGGGACCACCTACTCACGGGGGACGGGAGGGAGGCTGCCTGAGCAGGAGCATGACCGAGCCAGGCCCCGGAGTGAGCCAGAGTGCTAGACCCCAGAGCACAGCTGAGGGCAGCTCGGCCGGAGAGACAGACGGAAGGCAGCGGGTCTGGACGTGGCGACGGGCAGGACGGTGGATTGGGAAGGGGGTGAACGTGAGGCAGCTTTTGTGATCACGGGGCCTTGTCTTTGAGAGTGGATGTGTTTCCTTAAACAAGAGAATGTCATTGAGGCCAGGTTTATGTACTTGAGGAACTGGGAGCAGAGATGAGCCGGAGTAGGTGGTACTCATGGGCTCAGTGTAGAGCCCCAGGCCCGATGATGATGATGATGATGATGATGATGATGGGAGACACTGTTTGTAACTGTCCTGTTAGGTGCCATGTACTGGGCTGGGTGCCCTTGGCACCTTGTCCCCGACCCTCACAGCCACGCTGGAGACTGAGGCTCTGTGAGGTACCGGGACCCAGCTGAGGTTCAGGCCCGGGGCCCTGCTCTTCCCACTGCACAGCTCTGTCCTCCCGTGAGGAGGGGGGACCCGCCCCCCCCGCCCCGTCCAGGTGCAAGGGCGGGGGGTACATGCACTCAGATCCCCTTGCAGTCATGGGCCATCTGTCTCTTCCTCGGCACCTCCTTCTCAGATGCAGAGAGGGGTGATGGGAGCGCCACTGTACCGGGTGATTTGAGGATTGAGTCCCACGGTGTGTGGTTCGTGCCCCTCCCCTGTGCTTGGCGTAGAGACAGTGCGTGCGCCCCGGGACCAGTTGGTCCTGCTCTTGTATTTCCTTTCTCTAGGCTCAGGTCGGGGTTGGGGGTGTCTGTTGATAGTGGAGAGCAGTGGGGCAGGAAGGGGTCAGAGGAGGGTGGCACCCAAAGGGGCCGGGGCCATCTGAGATCACGGGGCGCCCCCAGCGCCGAGCTGAGGTTAGATACCAAGGATTTGTGCTCCGCCGCCCCAGGACAGGAGCCCGGGGATGTGCAGTGTGTCAGCGGTGGCAGGGCCAGGGACCCGAGTGGCTTGGCAGGAGAAGAAGCGAAGCCCAGGACTGGCCCTGTCTGTGCTGGGAGAGGGCTAGAGCCAGCTCGCTGAGTCGTTAAACCCAGGGGCCCGTCCCCCTCTGTGCTCTCCTGGGGCTCCGTGGCCTCCGTCGTAGCACTGACCACGTGCTGTCCTGGCCATGCCTTTCTCTAGCTGTCTCCACCGTCGTCCGTGAGCTCGCCCAAGACTCCATCTGATGGACAAGGAGGCCTGATCACCGGCCCCTTCCTTTGGGCCTGTCGGTTGACTGTGTAGTGATAGAAGGAAGGAGCCAGGGCTCTCGGCTGCCCCACCGTCCAGGTCAGTGGGGTCTCAGGGCAACCCGGGGGACACTGGGGAGAGGCCTTGCCCGCGGGTCACGAGCTTGGAGCGCTGGGCGTGATGCTCATTGACATTCGTGGTTCCGTGTTCCCGCAGGCCAGGGGAGGCCCCAGGAGCTGTAGGGAGATGAAGTTCGGCTGCCTCTCCTTCCGGCAGCCTTACGCGGGTTTCGTCTTAAATGGGGTCAAGACCGTGGAGACGCGTTGGCGTCCTCTGCTGAGCAGCCACCGGAACTGTACCATCGCCGTCCACATCGCCCACAGGGACTGGGAAGACGCCGCGTGGAGGACGCTGCTGGCGGAGAGGCTGGGGATGGGCCCCGCTCAGATTCAGGCCTTGCTTCGGGAAGGGGAAAAGTACGGCCGTGGCGTGATAGCTGGCAAGTGATGACAGGCCACATGCTGCTCAGACACCTCCAGGGGCTACGCGGCAGGACCTAGCTCGGGAGTTTTGTGGCTTGTTTTCTTTTGAACTGCTTGGTGTGTGAGCCGAGCAACACACCGTTCAGAGGGGCAGCAAGGGGCCGTGCGCTGGGGGTGGGGGGGGTTGCCGAGGTCCCACGACCTCAGGGGAACCCTGCGTCCGCTCTGGGCCTCAGTTCCCGTTTTTGATCTGAGAGGCAGGGACCGCTTCCGAGTCTCCACGTGGCATTTGCCTGTGGGTGTGTATGTGTACACCCGTGTGTTTGCGCACGAGTGTGTGTGCGTCTGTGTGTGCGTGCGCGTACACGCGGCAGAGACCATGGGAGGCGGAGACCGCAGGACCCGGGGTGGGTTGGGGTAACCTCCAGATTCAGGCTGTTGCCTGGCTTCGTGGGCGATGCCCCACCCCCACCGTCCCCGCATCCCGGGTAAGTTCCCTGCGCCTTCGGTGGGTCAGGTCCCCCCGCCGCACCTGCCACCTGCCGAAGTACTCGGGGACCTGATGGCCTGTTCCGCCTGGCGTCTGGAGCCCTTCTGATCTCCGCCTGCTGCCCTGAGCAGTCTGGCTGGGACCAGCCCATTGTTTGGGTGTGGTCGTTGAGGACAAGGCCCTCCGCTTCTTTCTCTCCGTCCCTCGGCCCCACCCAGAATTCCCTGAACAGAGTTTGGCACGTCGCAAATGCTCGGCCAGAGGGGCCCAGTGTACTCCGTGGCCCCTTGGTGAGACCCTCGTGGTCTCTGGTGGGTGTAGCTTTCGATAACCGTGTTCTGCAACAGGCGGGCCTCGGTTTCTGGAAGGAAAAACCAGTGCGTGCTTCTCTTTGTGCACAGGGCTTGTTGACGTTGGGGAAACGTTGCCGTGCCCAGAAGACTTAGCTCCCGATGAGGTCGTGGAACTGGAAAACCGAGCTGTGCTGACCAGCCTGAAGCAGAAGTACCTCACGGCGCTTTCGAACCCCAGGTGGTTGCTGGAGCCCATCCCCAGGAAAGGCGGAAAGGATATCTTCCAGGTAGACATCCCAGAGCACCTGCTCCCCTCGGGGCAGGAGGCCTGAGGAGCGTGCAGGGTTACGGAGAAGCCAGCTAAGTCACGACCCGTGAGCTGACCGTCGTGCCGCAGGCGGGGACCGCAGCTCTGGTCTGGCTGGGCCCTGCCGCGGAGAGCGCTGCCGCTGCGTGCTGTTCGTGGACACAGATTTCTCCGCTCCCGCGCGGGGGACGGGCCGGCGGGACTTTCCTTGTGAGCTGCCCGTCTGGGCTCCTCGACAGGCTCGAGGACCCTGAGCTTCCGGAGAAAGGGAAAGCGGCCGTAAAGGCCTCTGCACCGCGACTAATTTGGATTGCACCAAGAAATACGTTTCGGGGCGCCTGGGTGGCTCAGTCGTTACGTGTCTGCCCTTGGGTCGGGTCATGATCCCGGGGTCCTGGGATCGAGCCCCACGTCCGGCTCCCGGCTCCACGGGGAGCCTGCTTCTCCCTCTGCCCCTGCTTGTGTTCCCTCTGTGTCTCTCTCTGTGACATAAATAAAATCTTTAAAAAAAGAAATACATTTTAAGAGAACCGGTTAGTGTATCCCCCCGTCTTCGTGCTGGTCAAAAGTCGGAGAGTGAACAGCGTCCAGGGGATGTTGTGGGAAGGCTGGGAGCCGGTGCTGAAGGAAGGCTCGGGAGGGAGTGGCCAGCCACGGACGGCCCCGTTCACGGTGACGGGGACATCAGCCTGAGAAACAGAGCACCCGTCCGTCCTCGCAGATGACTCTTGCTCTGTTGTAAAAGCGTCCCTTGGCCCATGAAGTGTGCGTGTTCCACACGTGGCACGGCTGCTTCGTGTGCAAGGAGAGGATCCTAAATACAGCACTGATGGAAAAGTGGTAAGTTGTGTTGTTTATTTTGTGGGAAATCTTTTGTTGTTGGTTTTTGTGTGTTCCTTAGCCAAGGTTCTAGTGGCTGTTACCTATGAGGATGGTGGGCCACCCCCCGCCCGCACCCCCCACCCCCACCCCGCCATTGACTGGAATGGCCTGTGTCTTCTGAGCTCGACTGAAGGGGTCCTACGTCCCTGCTTTTCGGTGGGCCTCTTTGGAAGGCCCCTGGCCCCCGCACTAGAAGCACTCAGCTGCTGATCAGAAACTTGCTGGCATCACAAGGGGACCCACGAGGAAAGCCCCTCCTGTCTCAAGCTTCGTGAATGCTGGAAAGGGGGACAGCGCCAAGGTCAGGAGTGAGGCTGTTGTGTCTCCTGGCCGGCAGGCAAGGCTCAGGCGACCAGATCTTCCTGGGCCTGCCTCAACACTCCCTAGCCAGCTCCTTGGCCGAGTGGGTGAAAATGCTGCCGCTTCAAAGAAAAGAGGGCCCACGGGGGCCAAAACCGGTCCTGGGCCAAGGATGCGCAGCCTCCTCGGGTTTATCCAGTGAGGTGTGTGTAGTATCGCAAGTTAGAAAGAACACAGACTCGCCGTTGTCATTGTTTATTTACTCCTGCGGAGTTTTGCTTTTCTTTATTGAAGCCAAAAATAGAGTCAGGGCTACACAATCGTGATTTTTATCTGTCACCAGTGGCCTGTGAGCTTAGGGACCCGGGTTGTCCTTGAAGTGTTCACAGAGTGCACACTTGTAATCTGAGGAACGCTCCTGCTCCTCGTTCTCACTGGGGGCCTCGTTTGGGGACATGAACAAAAGGGCAGCCAGCAGGATGGAGTAACAGGTGTTGTACAGCGACATCACTGACTCATAATCTGGGTAGGCCGGGGGGCCAGTGGGCAGCTCCCCCACGCCGTCCCTTCCGGCAGTAGCCGGGGGCGCAAACATCACATTCCTGGAGGTGCCCTCCCCACTTGGGCCCCCCTGCTCGCTTGGGCCCCGACTTGCCATGGCGTATCTGGCTACGCTGCTCAGGGCCCAGATCCCAGAGAAGGAAAAGGCCCGGGTGCCACTGGGTCCCTGAACACTTGGGGCTTCTTTGGGGTCCGCCTGGTCCTCTTTGGTGGATTCGTTGTGATGGGTTCGTGGGGAACGTCTCGTCGCTGCTACCTGCTTCTTCCTCTTTAGAGGTGTTGCACTGCTTCCTAGCCACCCGGTGCCAGTTCTCAGGTTACCTTTTCCCCGAATATTCTCGAGCAGCACGGGCCTGTCTCGCCGGAAGTTGGAGTTGCGGTACATCTGAAACGAGATTCATCCTTTTAGTCATTGTGGAAGGAAAGAATCGCGTTCCCGGCTGCTGCCGCCGATGCCACGGCCACCGCGGCCACCACTGGCGCCACCACTACTCCCTGCCCCTCCCCCCCAGGCAGTCATAATGGCCTAGATAAGGGTCTAGTTCTACCGTGGAGGACAGGTCCTCTGAGGCTGCCTGCGAGGCTCCTCACGCCCTAGAGCCTGAGCTCACCAACGACACAGCATGCATAGGTTAAGGTGTTCACACACCTATCTGACGTTCCCTGGCTTCTGTTTAGGCACAGAGAAATATGTTAATAAAATATTAATAAGCAATTAAACCCTTTCGGGAGATCCTCCGTCTGGGCCTACTGGGAAGCTGTTGGAAGGGCAGAAAACAGGGGAGACGCAAGGACTTTCTACGTTACCATCATCCTCTTGTTCCCCGGGGCGTGAACCGAAGGGTCGTCTGGGCGTATTTTGCTGAACCCGTACAGGTTCATTAGGCGGATGAACCCCTTCAAGCTGTCAGTTTCAAAGATTCTCTCTGGGCCCCTCCGGTGAAGAATCTCCCTCTGGAAAAGGTCTTCATCGATGATCACGGTGTCGCCGTCGTCATTCCAGCGCACGGACGTGAAGGTGGTGTCCTCCACGACGCTCCAGAGCTTCCTCGGGAAGGAGAGCCCGAAAATGTTTTGTCCCACATTGGCGGCACCCAGGTTTGGGGCCTGTGGCTGTGGGTTGTCTTGGGGATCTGGATCTCGGCTCCCAGCTGGGTCCTCATGCTTCTCTAAAACCTCCCTGGAATCCAAATTTGGTTCCAGGGAGGAATTAGATGGGACCTCTGTTGCTGCCTCCCCATCACCAGGGGGAGGCAGCTTGACTTGGTCTATCTTGTCGGTACTCTGACCAGCCATGGAGCTAAGTCTAGATCGGGAGCATTTTCACCCCGAGACCACCTCACTAGACTCTCGAGTCAGAAATGCCTTCGGCCAGTACAGGGATGCCCAATATATCCTGTTCACAGAATTCTGGAGTCTTGTAGTGGGGCAACCGGGTGCCTGAGTCATCGCCCTCTTTATTTGTCATGTGATGTCACAAAGGTGACTCTGAGCTGGTCTGGAGAGGGAGCCCTGGCCAAGTGTGGGGGAGGGGAGGGGTATAGGCCCCCAGCTTCTCTCTTTTCTACAAGTATACAAAAGTATGGTTTGAGTTCCCCAGGAGGGCTCCTGTCTACAACCAGGCACATTGTTTCCCGGGGCCAGGCCCTGGATGGGTAGAGAAACCACAGCCCTAGGTCCACTCCCACTCCCTGAGGACGTGGGGGCGGGGGGGTACCTGTTGTTGGCCTCTCTGATTAGCTCAAGGGCCAGGCCCTGGTTAGCCCTGGCTTGGCTACCACCGAGTCTGCCCGGGTCAGATGGGCCCTTGGGAGACTGTATCTCTCAGAAGATGGCAGTCCCTAGCGATCTGGTTGGCCTAGTCTCAGTTGGTAGCCCCCCTCTTCTTCCTGCCCCCGCCCCCCGCACTTCCTGCTTTGGTCTCTTTCACCTGCTCCTGCTGGTTAGTTGGTCCTGCTCAGATGGGCCTGAACCAAGAGCCCTGTTTTCTTGCCCCTGGGTCAAGTTGTCCCCAGAGTAGGGCTGTGCTAGAGCACGGTGAGAGCGTTCCTCTCGTTCCTCAACCTCAGTGTTACCCACAGCACCTCAGACACACTGCTAACCCAGAGCGCCAGCACTGTCAGTGAATGGCCGCCTCCTCTGCCGAGCTCGAGGGTCTCCTGTTGAGCTCTGCTTGTCCCCAGATCTCATCCCTCACCAGATCACAGTGGGATTGTCTTTAGTTTCCATTTGTTCCCTATAGAAACTCTCCTCGTTGCCCAAGATGTGCTCACTTTGGGGACACTTGTGCTCGCCCTTTGCAAATCTCCTCCCGCGGACAGGTGGATTCAGCCTCCCCTGAGGCTGCCTCGAAAGCCCTCTCTCCTTTCTTCAGTAGAGTGGTTTGGCTTCAGCTCTCCCAGATTTCTGGCCACCCGCTTCCAAATTGGATCTCCCTTGGCACTTCCCCTTTTAATTACTTGATTTTGGGGTTCAGCACGTATTCTGTTCTGTTGAAACAAAGCATTTCACGGACCCACTCCCATGCCAGCCCTGCTCCCCTTGCCCCGAGCCCACCCCCACCCCTGACTCCTGTGTCCCTCTCCTGCCATGACCTTGATGGTAGATACCTTGAGTAATGTCATTTGCTCTGGGGTTACTTTTCAAAGGGCCTGTTTTATACAGTCTCACTCCCCAGGAAAACTCCTACTTGCTTAGCTAGACGTGACCAGAGGAAGCCAATATGCAGTATCTGAAAATAGAGGAGAGAGTCTGGGCGTGGGATGGGACAAAAACCTAAACGAAAGTCATCTTCACCATAGATGAGAGGATGGGACGGTGGTTGGAGGGATACATGTTCCCTAGCCACCTGGACAGCTTTGTTCTTAATCTTCACTCTGGTGCCGTGGAAAGGCCCCGCCTGCGAGGATCCTAGCTCCTTGAGCCAGCTCTGCCACCGAGGAGGGTCATTCGCCCTCTCTGAGGCTCAATCCTTTGTGTCTAAACAGGGAGCACCAAGAGGGTTCGAGAGAGGGTCTCCCGAGGGGACTTTCCATCCAAGGGCTGGGACCCTCGATGGAGCCCCCAGGTCTAGAATCGGGCTGGCTTCGTGGTCTTTGTGCTTCTTGACAGTTTACCAAGTGTTCATTCCAGAAGTCAGTGTGTGCTGTGGGGGCCCGCCTCGAGAGGCTAAGGATTTACACGGGAGCTTAAAAAAAGGGCCACCATTTAAAAGCCATTGGTGGCTTCTCAGAAGGGGGCTCCTAGAGTCTCTGGTTAAACAGCCCAGCTTCCTTCAGTTGCATACCTAAGAATTTTCTCCTCAGTGAGCTCTTTAAAGAATGAAAATGATATTTTGCTGTGGCCTTTGCGAGCCCCTGAGCTCTGCTGTTTACTTAGAGGGACTGGACCGTGTGGTGGGGGGGAAATGGGAGAGATGACCAGTCGGGAACCCACGGTCTGGCGCTCCACAGAGATCAGGCAGTGATGTGATTTGACTTGACTTAGGCACTCTCAGGTCGCTGACGGCTCCTCCTGCCCCGTTACAACACAGAGCTGTTTTCCAGGACACGAAAGGCCGCCCAGCTGCTGCTGGGGGGCACAGAACTTTCGGGGACCAGGTTCCCATGGTGCTGCTGCTGAGTCTGGTGCAGGACCGTTGCCTAACGTTCTTGGTCTCAGGTCGCCAAATCTCCCGCTGGGGCTCAGCATCTAGGACAGCAGGCTCATCTTGTCCCCTGAAGAGGAAATATCCACAGTGCCGTCTTCAGTGTAGTTGAAGGGCATGATGGAAATTTCAGCCTCCCTCAGCTAAGCCCCTTCTCAATCCCAGCATTTCAACCCTAGGACCTGTGGCTGCCACTCAAGACAGTCTTTCTTAGACAGCTTCCATGCTCAAGACCCTTGGAGAGAAATGACTGCTCTTCGGTGCTCCAAAGGCCCCAGAGATGACCGGGACGGGTGGCCGCCTTACACGGGGCCAAAGCCCCGGTCAGGCGACTCGGCAGAGCACAGCTGAGGGGGCTGCGAGGACAGCCACCCCGAAGGGACTCGCCACAGCTTCTGCGCAGCCCTGTGGCCATCGAGAAAGGGGCCGAGCGCGGGGCTGTGGGGCCCAAGGCCCGGAGCCTCCGCCAAGCGAGCCTGGCTCTGTGGCCTTGCCTGCCGCCCCTGCCTTCGGGCCCCCGTCCTTCAAGCCATCCGTTGCTCCCTGGGTCCCGGGAGCTGCCCCCTTCCTGGTCTCCATGCCCCGCAGGCACCGCCCTTCCTCTGCAGTTGGCTCAGGTCCCAGCTGACGGGACTTTCTCAGCCACCGCTCAGAAGGAACGCATCTGTGGCTAGACGCAAGCCCTGAGACATACATCCTGGGCCTGCCTTCTCCCGCCCCCCTGGCCCCTGCTCTCACCTTCCCAGGGCCCGCGCCCGCCAGCCCGGAAGCCCTCCGGCGCCTTTCACTCATGGTGTGTGGGGCACCAGCCGCCGCCGCCGCGGTGCCGGCCAGCACTGTTCTCTTATACACCTGGAGCTCCCGTCAGGGGCGGACCCCAAGCTGCCCCCTCCTGTGGTGCTGCCTCCCTGAGGCCCCCCTCTGGGGCCCGGGCCCCCTCAGGGCTCCCCTCCTGGGGCACCCATGTCCAGCCCAGCTCCCACGTGCAATCCCAGTCGAGATGCTCCTGTCTCCCCCCTCCAGACTAGGAAGGCAGTCCTTGAGGGCAGCAGAGACCACCATGGGAACCTGGTCCCCGAAAGTTCTGTGCCCCCCAGCAGCAGCTGGGCGGCCTTTCGTGTCCTGGAAAACAGCTCTGTGTTGTAACGGGGCAGGAGGAGCCGTCAGCGAGGACACCTGCCTCACCGTGGCCGTGCTGAGCACTCCCTGGGGTCTGGGCCATTCACTCGGGACCACGGTCCCTCGGGCAGGTATCAGGAAAGGCCCAGCCGAGGCCGTGGCAGGTGGAGTCAGGGGCCCAGGTCCCACCTGAGCAAGTGGAGCCAGGCCCTTCGGTCTGCCCTGAAGCCGTGAAGCCCCCCCACCCCTGTACGCTGGGGGGACAAGCAGCAAAGGAGGCTTCCTGGTCTGGTTGGTGTCACATTTCTGTAGCGTCCGAGGCTCAGGGGACAATGGGAAGCATGTCCTTAGAGGCTAAACATGGCCCGGGGCCGTCGAGTAAACCGTGCCTTTCTAAAGGAGCCACGTGCAAGCTTGCTTCCCAGCCAGCCTCCCTCCCTGGCTGTACGCGGCGGGGGCGGGGGGGGGGGCCGGATTCTCCCGGTTCCCAGCGGCTTGCCTTTCGGCAGTCTCTCAGACACGTCTCCTTCAGGGACCTTCTCCCCCCGGGAGCCCGGGCGTTACACTCACTCCACCACTGTCTCTCTCTGCTGTGAACTCTGAAGCTTGGAAACAGAACCCGTCTCCTGGTGCTTTCTGCCTACTGGAGCCCCTGGAAAAGGAGGACCACGTGGGAGGGAGAGGCAGCCTGCCGAGAGACAGAGACTTTGAGAGACTGGAAAAGTAGGGTTCAGGCCGTGTTCCCCAAATGAGCCAAACGGGTCCTGTGTGCGCGGGCCCCTAGGTGGTGGATTTCATCACAGCAGACTGCCTCCCGTGGGCTCCAGCGGCCCCAGCACCCGGCTCAAATTTTCTTTCATGTTGACGATTGCTTCAAACGTAGCTCAAAGCGGCAGACTCGGGGCCGTTTGGAGGCTGCCTGCTTGCCATACCCCACCAGGCCTCACCCCACGTCTGCTAAGAATACAGAAGAGAGAGCTTTGTGGTTCTCAGACCCCAAGCCAGTCCCCCGAGCTGCTGAGCTGAGCCCCCGCCCCGAGCAGGTCCTTCCCTGGCCTTTGTCCGTTAGCCCACGGGGCCGCTGTAGCAAAACGCCACAGCCTGAGCGGCTTAGGAATACGGGACATTGCTGCTCTCTCCCCTGGTGCTGGGGGTGCAAGGTGCCAGCAGGGTGCCAGCAAGGTGGAGTGAGAGCCCCCCTCCTGGTTCACAGCTGCCCCCTTCTCGCTGTGTCCTCTCCTGGCGGAAGGGGCTGGGGAACTCTCTGGAGCCGCTTTTACAAGGCGCTACTCCCATCCACGAGGCTTCCACCTTCTTGACCTAAACACCTCCCAAAGGCCCCACCTCCAAAGGCCATCATGTTTGGTGCTTAGGATTTCAACAGATGTATCTGGGGGAGGGGGGCGGAACTCACTGAGACCGTAGCACTCCCATCCTGCATCGAGCCCCCCTGACCATAAGCCCCTGGGCAGTCTCATGCTGTGAGGGGGCTCCCCTGTAATGGGACTCTGTTCAGGCGCCACCCAGGAGAGCCGCTTGTGTGTTGCTGCCTGTCCTGGTCTTGTCCTCTTCCTGGATCAGCCCCCAATCCCTGGAGCCCCCTGCAGTTTGCTCACGAGCTCTTGGGAAATCACAGGTCTGACCCTTAGAGGCTGATGTTGATCCAAGGCGAGGTGCAGGGTTTTTAGCCCAGCTCGGGGGGACGCGAACGATGGCAAGGCCAAAAAGGCTTGGGAAAGCATCTGCTCGTCACGGGGACTTGGGCAGCCGCTGTCTGGCCTGGCAGTGTCTCGACTTTCTGCAGGAAAGCCACTGACTTTGTTAGACCCCGAACTCACAAAGCCTAGTTGGCTGCCTTGAACGCTGAGCCCAAACCTGCAAGCGTGCACTGTGGGTGGGCCTGTTCAGCCTCAGCACCAGCTGTGCTGAAAGGAAATCAGGCAAAGCTCCACGAACAGATCTGGAGCTCTGGGATCCTTGCAGGTTTGGGACCCTCCCTCTGGGAGGGGAGGGGTCCAAATCTGTCCGCATATCTTGGGGGCCGTCCTGGACCGTCGCGGTCCCTTGCAGATGTGCACGATAGAGGGCCTGTTCTCTCCTGCGACCAAGGGAGACAGAGCTGCCCAGGGGCGTGGCATTTCCGACACAGACCAGTGAGTGCGCTCCTGACTCGGGATGCCCACGGGAGCCGCACGTCCCTGGAGGGCCCATCACCAGGACCGGGAGGCCTCCATGCGCTCTGCACAGATCCAACGCAGGCCCCTGTGCCTTGGACTCATCGTGCAGGCCTAGCCTGGCTAGTTGTAGTCTGCAACAAGGACTGCTTGCCTGGGCCCCTCGGCCTGCTCCTGCCGCACCCACCAGGTGGTGAGGGTATTCACTCAGCCTTCCCGGGAAGGCCTTGCTCTTTTCTCTCCCCCTCACGTGATAAGCGATCGGTATGAAAAGGGTTATGGACACCCGTTTCAAAAACTGCCAGAAATTCAGGATGTCGTCATCCTGACCACCTCTTGACCCTGATGAGTCTTTTTGGTTCCCTTCTATGGCAACGCTGGTCTGTGAAAATGCTTTAGACCCTCTTGCATAGGAGCCCTCCAGACAAGAGGGTCTGGGGGAGAAGGCGGGGGGGACGAAACAATGCAGTTTGATTCCTGAACAGACACACTCATTTTGGAACCATGGAGGAAAGACAAGCCCTACACCCGGGACGTGCGGGGCAGGGGGAGGGCTCTGTGATCCTGGTGTTTCAGAAGCGCGCCTAGAAGATTGCCCCCTCCTGAGGAACGCTCCTGTGCTGCCCCTGGAGCTGCCACAAGGCGGGCAATCGGAAAGGACAGCCGACGGCCGAGCCTGCGAGCAGCCGGACAGCAGTGTGACACAGCTGGGGTGGCTCCAGCGGCGCGGGCACCAGTCACCTCCCTTCTGCCATTCCCCACCCGGAGACAGCAGCACGTTCCACAGGGTAAGGGCCCAGTCCTACCAGGAGGCCCACCCCACTCCTGCCCGTCCCAAGCCCTGGGCTGTTCTGGGTGCTTGTGACCAAAAGGCCCGAAAGCAGAGGTTCCCAGGACCCCGTCCGCTGGTGCCCTGAACGGGCTGGAGCAGCTCACAGACAGGTACGCAACTCACTTACTAAGACCCCCGGCTGCTTGCAAACGGATGTAGCTCGGGAACAGCCAGACGCAAGAGCTGCGTGGGCCACGGGATGTGGGCAGGGGTGCGGAGAAGCTTGCATGCCCTCTGAGTGCGCCCCTCCGCCCACACCTCCATGTCACCCACCTGAAAGCTCTCTGAGCCTGTCCCTTTGGGGTTTTATGGAGGCTCCCCCACTCAATCGCCAGCCCCTCTGCCCTCCCCCATGGTCAGGGGGTGGGGGAACTGAAAGGTCCCACCCGCTAACCCCCTGGCTGGTGCACTTAGCAATCAGGCCCCCTCCCTAGGTGCTTCTCAAAGTCACCTCATGGACATAACAAAAGACACCTTCATCGCTCTCCAGGCTTTGGAATTACAAGAGGGTTTGGGGAGCTCAGAGTCAGGACTCTGGACCAAGACCAAATATATATGAGAAATGCATTTTGCTCATTGAATGACCAACCATATATCTTCATTATGAATCACATGAACATACCTACATTTCACCTATTAGGAATCCTGTTGCCGTGAACATGGGTACACAAAGCAGTTTTGAGACCCAGCTTTCAAGTCCTTAACTGTACGCTCAGAATTGGGATTGCTGGCTCATACAGTCATTTCCATTTCTAATTTTTTGAGGCCCCGTCACACTCTTTTCCACAGCAGCTGTTATCGGGTTACATTCCCACAAAAGTGTACAAGGATTCCGATTTCTGCACAGACCCTACATTGGAAAGGCAACAAAACTTTCTTCTGCTCAAACTTTTCTGATGCAGTTGAAAGGTAGCAAACACCCTTCCTTCCTGTCACAAGAGAGTGCTCTGTCTTCTCCAGGATCCAATGGCTATTCTCAGAGCAATTATCCATTTCAGACTATGCTCCGACACCCGAGGCACCCCTTCTCCAAGTAGGACCGCTGTCATACCCCAGCTTCCCGGTGACCAGCCACACAGAAGCAATCACAGGGACCAGACACGCCCAGCCGCCAGGACTCAGGGCATTTCCACTGCAGCGCTCGCCCCGGGAGCCGCACCCCCCTCACCCTGCCTCCGCTTCTTCTGCGGGTCTCAGGGCACCCCTCCCCACCTTCCTGCCAGGACTGCGGCTGCTAGACACGGTCCCCTATGGCTGGGACGTGTCCTGCTTCTCCTAGTGTCCTCACTGCTCACCCACAGGGCCTTCCAGAGAGCAGAGCTCAGCCCATGTCTGGGAATCAAGGAGCCAGTGAGCAGGGCTCCCTCTGTGCTG